>NC_041386.1:621127817-621128114 GCF_002162155.2 Triticum dicoccoides
GGTAGATACTTCGACATGAGGGGCAGGCTTCGCATGAACCACTTTATTACTAGCATGCCAAATTCATTAAAGTAGCATTAATAAGTAGACATGCATGGGCTCATCAAGGCTTAAACATGAGTTGCACAAACTAGTCATCTCGGGTGGCATGGATCTTTGTGACATCCGGTAGCTCCCATTCATCCGCCAATGACTTCTCGAGCCTTCTTGCATTGGTGCAAGAACATAATGCACGGAAAGTGTATTCAGCCTAGACACCACACACAGTACAAGTAGCATACACCACCTCCAATTTTT
>NC_041386.1:621130854-621137192 GCF_002162155.2 Triticum dicoccoides
ATGAGTTGCACAAACTAGTCATCTCGGGTGGCATGGATCTTTGTGACATCCGGTAGCTCCCATTCATCCGCCAATGACTTCTCGAGCCTTCTTGCATTGGTGCAAGAACATAATGCACGGAAAGTGTATTCAGCCTAGACACCACACACAGTACAAGTAGCATACACCACCTCCAATTTTTTATGCTTGTTGCTCCAAGATGCAAGAGAGTTTGTACCCAGTCTCTAGGCGAAAATAAGGACCTTTGGAGGTGCCCAGCAACACCAAATGTCCTACGAGTCATCTCGACATCCGTCACGATGTCCACTTCCGATGATAGTTTCCGCATTATGAATTTCTTCCTGGAACATGCGATATGCACTTCGAAAAGTAAGGTTACACTTGTTTATTTGTCCTGGGCAATGATGTCCTCTCCCAGACAAGGCAAAGGCCGAATCTTCCGAATTTCACATACATCAGTTGGAAGAAAAATTGAAGCATGTTCATGTCCCAAGCACCACGAATATCTAGAAGATTTTTACACCCATTTAAATCTGCATCTCCCTTCCATTTGGATCAAGCCTCCTATAGGCTCATGAGCGGTCCATAGGTCACGCGAAATGCGTACGTTATGCACCTTTGCAATCCTCCACGATATTCCTTTTTTTTAAAAGGTCCAATCCATGGGCGATTGCTTGCCAAGTGGACAATGGATTACCTGTAAACAATGTTTCGTTGACACAGACCATGTGCGCAGGAAGCAGGAGAGGATGGTTGACTTGCCTTTCACATGATCAGTGTTGGGGTCAAACACGGTGGAATGCGGAGAAGGAAAGTAGCTAGTTAGGAATTTGGTAGATACTTCGACATGAGGGGCAGGCTTCGCATGAACCACTTTATTACTAGCATGCCAAATTCATTAAAGTAGCATTAATAAGTAGACACGCATGGGCTCATCAAGGCTTAAATATGAGTTGCACAAACTAGTCATCTCGGGTGGCATGGATCTTTGTGACATCCGGTAGCTCCCATTCATCCGCCAATGACTTCTCGAGCCTTCTTGCATTGGTGCAAGAACATAATGCACGGAAAGTGTATTCAGCCTAGACACCACACACAGTACAAGTAGCATACACCACCTCCAATTTTTTATGCTTGTTGCTCCAAGTTGCAAGAGAGTTTGTACCCAGTCTCTAGGCGAAAATAAGGACCTTTGGAGGTGCCCAGCAACACCAAATGTCCTACGAGTCATCTCGACATCCGTCACGATGTCCACTTCCGATGATAGTTTCCGCATTATGAATTTCTTCCTGGAACATGCGATATGCACTTTGAAAAGTAAGGTTACACTTGTTTATTTGTCCTGGGCAATGATGTCCTCTCCCAGACAAGGCAAAGGCCGAATCTTCCGAATTTCACATACATCAGTTGGAAGAAAAATTGAAGCATGTTTATGTCCCAAGCACCACGAATATCTAGAAGATTTTTACACCCATTTAAATCTGCATCTCCCTTCCATTTCGATCAAGCCTCCTATAGGCTCATGAGCGGTCCATAGGTCACGCGAAATGCGTACGTTATGCACCTTTGCAATCCTCCATGATATTCCTTTTTTTCAAAAGGTCCAATCCATGGGTGATTGCTTGCCAAGTGGACGATGGATTACCTGTAAACAATGTTTCTTTGACACAGACCATGTGCGCAGGAAGCGGGAGAGGATGGTTGACTTGCCTTTCACATGATCAGTGTTGGGGTCAAACACGGTGAATGCGGAGAAGGAAAGTAGCTAGTTAGGAATTTGGTAGATACTTCGACATGAGGGGCAGGCTTCGCATGAACCACTTTATTACTAGCATGCCAAATTCATTAAAGTAGCATTAATAAGTAGGCATGCATGGGCTCATCAAGGCTTAAACATGAGTTGCACAAACTAGTCATCTCGGGTGGCATGGATCTTTGTGACATCCGGTAGCTCCCATTCATCCGCCAATGACTTCTCGAGCCTTCTTGCATTGGTGCAAGAGCATAATGCACGGAAAGTGTATTCAGCCTAGACACCACACACAGTACAAGTAGCATACACCACCTCCAATTTTTTATGCTTGTTGCTCCAAGTTGCAAGAGAGTTTGTACCCAGTCTCTAGGCGAAAATAAGGACCTTTGGAGGTGCCCAGCAACACCAAATGTCCTACGAGTCATGTCGACATCCGTCACGATGTCCACTTCCGATGATAGTTTCCGCATTATGAATTTCTTCCTGGAACATGCGATATGCACTTCAAAAAGTAAAGTTACACTTGTTTATTTGTCCTGGGCAATGATGTCCTCTCCCAGACAAGGCAAAGGCCGAATCTTCCGAATTTCACATACATCAGTTGGAAGAAAAATTGAAGCATGTTCATGTCCCAAGCACCACGAATATCTAGAAGATTTTTACACCCATTTAAATCTGCATCTCCCTTCCATTTGGATCAAGCCTCCTATAGGCTCATGAGCGGTCCATAGGTCACGCGAAATGCGTACGTTATGCACCTTTGCAATCCTCCACGATATCCTTTTTTTTCAAAAGGTCCAATCCATGGGCGATTGCTTGCCAAGTGGATGATGGATTACCTGTAAGCAATGTTTCATTGACACAGACCATGTGCGCAGGAAGCAGGAGAGGATGGTTGACTTGCCTTTCACATGATCAGTGTTGGGGTCAAACACGGTGGAATGCGGAGAAGGAAAGTAGCTAGATAGGAATTTGGTAGATACTTCGACATGAGGGGCAGGCTTCGCATGAACCACTTTATTACTAGCATGCCAAATTCATTAAAGTAGCATTAATAAGTAGACATGCATGGGCTCATCAAGGCTTAAATATGAGTTGCACAAACTAGTCATCTTGGGTGGCATGGATCTTTGTGACATCTGGTAGCTCCCATTCATCCGCCAATGACTTCTCAAGCCTTCTTGCATTGGTGCAAGAACATAATGCACGGAAAGTGTATTCAGCCTAGACACCACACACAGTACAAGTAGCATACACCACCTCCAATTTTTTATGCTTGTTGCTCCAAGTTGCAAGAGAGTTTGTACCCAGTCTCTAGGCGAAAATGAGGACCTTTGGAGGTGCCCAGCAACACCAAATGTCCTACGAGTCATCTCGACATCCGTCACGATGTCCACTTCCGATGATAGTTTCCGCATTATGAATTTCTTCCTGGAACATGCGATATGCACTTCGAAAAGTAAGGTTACACTTGTTTATTTGTCCTGGGCAATGATGTCCTCTCCCGGACAAGGCAAAGGCCGAATCTTCCGAATTTCACATACATCAGTTGGAAGAAAAATTGAAGCATGTTCATGTCCCAAGCACCACGAATATCTAGAAGATTTTTACACCCATTTAAATCTGCATCTCCCTTCCATTTGGATCAAGCCTCCTATAGGCTCATGAGCGGTCCATAGGTCACGCGAAATGCGTACGTTATGCACCTTTGCAATCCTCCACGATATTCCTTTTTTTTCAAAAGGTCCAATCCATGGGTGATTGCTTGCCAAGTGGATGATGGATTACCTGTAAACAATGTTTCTTTGACACAGACCATGTGCGCAGGAAGCAGGAGAGGATGGTTGACTTGCCTTTCACATGATCAGTGTTGGGGTCAAACACGGTGGAATGCGGAGAAGGAAAGTAGCTAGTTAGGAATTTGGTAGATACTTCGACATGAGGGGCAGGCTTCGCATGAACCACTTTATTACTAGCATGCCAAATTCATTAAAGTAGCATTAATAAGTAGACATGCATGGGCTCATCAAAGCTTAAACATGAGTTGCACAAACTAGTCATCTCGGGTGGCATGGATCTTTGTGACATCCGGTAGCTCCCATTCATCCGCCAATGACTTCTCGAGCCTTCTTGCATTGGTGCAAGAACATAATGCACGGAAAGTGTATTCAGCCTAGACACCACACACAGTACAAGTAGCATACACCACCTCCAATTTTTTATGCTTGTTGCTCCAAGTTGCAAGAGAGTTTGTACCCAGTCTCTAGGAGAAAATAAGGACCTTTGGAGGTGCCCAGCAACACCAAATGTCCTACGAGTCATCTCGACATCCGTCACGATGTCCACTTCCGATGATAGTTTCCGCATTATGAATTTCTTCCTGGAACATGCGATATGCACTTCGAAAAGTAAGGTTACACTTGTTTATTTGTCCTGGGCAATGATGTCCTCTCCCAGACAAGGCAAAGGCCGAATCTTCCGAATTTCACATACATCAGTTGGAAGAAAAATTGAAGCATGTTCATGTCCCAAGCACCACGAATATCTAGAAGATTTTTACACCCATTTAAATCTGCATCTCCCTTCCATTTGGATCAAGCCTCCTATAGGCTCATGAGCGGTCCATAGGTCACGCGAAATGCGTACGTTATGCACCTTTGCAATCCTCCACGATATTCCTTTTTTTTCAAAAGGTCCAATCCATGGGCGATTGCTTGCCAAGTGGACGATGGATTACCTGTAAACAATGTTTTTTTGACACAGACCATGTGCGCAGGAAGCAGGAGAGGATGGTTGACTTGCCTTTCACATGATCAGTGTTGGGGTCAAACACGGTGGAATGCGGAGAAGGAAAGTAGCTAGTTAGGAATTTGGTAGATACTTCGACATGAGGGGCAGGCTTCGCATGAACCACTTTATTACTAGCATGCCAAATTCATTAAAGTAGCATTAATAAGTAGACATGCACGGGCTCATCAAGGCTTAAACATGAGTTGCACAAACTAGTCATCTCGGGTGGCATGGATCTTTGTGACATCCGGTAGCTCCCATTCATCCGCCAATGACTTCTCGAGCCTTCTTGCATTGGTGCAAGAACATAATGCACGAAAAGTGTATTCAGCCTAGGCACCACACACAGTACAAGTAGCATACACCACCTCCAATTTTTTATGCTTGTTGCTCCAAGTTGCAAGAGAGTTTGTACCCAGTCTCTAGGCGAAAATAAGGACCTTTGGAGGTGCCCAGCAACACCAAATGTCCTACGAGTCATCTCGACATCCGTCACGATGTCCACTTCCGATGATAGTTTCCGCATTATGAATTTCTTCCTGGAACATGCGATATGCACTTCGAAAAGTAAGGTTACACTTGTTTATTTGTCCTGGGCAATGATGTCCTCTCCCAGACAAGGCAAAGGCCGAATCTTCCGAATTTCACATACATCAGTTGGAAGAAAAATTGAAGCATGTTCATGTCCCAAGCACCACGAATATCTAGAAGATTTTTACACCCATTTAAATCTGCATCTCCCTTCCATTTGGATCAAGCCTCCTATAGGCTCATGAGCGGTCCATAGGTCACGCGAAATGCGTACGTTATGCACCTTTGCAATCCTCCACGATATTCCTTTTTTTTCAAAAGGTCCAATCCATGGGCGATTGCTTGCCAAGTGGATGATGGATTACCTGTAAACAATGTTTCTTTGACACAGACCATGTGCGCAGGAAGCAGGAGAGGATGGTTGACTTGCCTTTCACATGATCAGTGTTGGGGTCAAACACGGTGGAATGCGGAGAAGGAAAGTAGCTAGTTAGGAATTTGGTAGATACTTCGACATGAGGGGCAGGCTTCGCATGAACCACTTTATTACTAGCATGACAAATTCATTAAAGTAGCATTAATAAGTAGACATGCATGGGCTCATCAAGGCTTAAATATGAGTTGCACAAACTAGTCATCTCGGGTGGCATGGATCTTTGTGACATCCGGTAGCTCCCATTCATCCGCCAATGACTTCTCGAGCCTTCTTGCATTGGTGCAAGAACATAATGCACGGAAAGTGTATTCAGCCTAGACACCACACACAGTACAAGTAGCATACACCACCTCCAATTTTTTATGCTTGTTGCTCCAAGTTGCAAGAGAGTTTGTACCCAGTCTCTACGCGAAAATAAGGACCTTTGGAGGTGCCCAGCAACACCAAATGTCCTACGAGTCATCTCGACATCCGTCACGATGTCCACTTCCGATGATAGTTTCCGCATTATGAATTTCTTCCTGGAACATGCGATATGCACTTCGAAAAGTAAGGTTACACTTGTTTATTTGTCCTGGGCAATGATGTCCTCTCCCAGACAAGGCAAAGGCCGAATCTTCCGAATTTCACATACATCAGTTGGAAGAAAAATTGAAGCATGTTCATGTCCCAAGCACCACGAATATCTAGAAGATTTTTACACCCATTTAAATCTGCATCTCCCTTCCATTTGGATCAAGCCTCCTATAGGCTCATGAGCGGTCCATAGGTCACGCGAAATGCGTACGTTATGCACCTTTGCAATCCTCCACGATATTCCTTTTTTTT
>NC_041386.1:621137351-621169472 GCF_002162155.2 Triticum dicoccoides
TGTGGCCGCAATACCCATATTTTTACTCTCGGGAAAAGTGTTACCATAAATAAACATCCTAAAGATTCCTTATTAATATCCTTTCTAGCCCGGGAGACAAATTTAAAGTGGCCGAATCTTGTGTTCCGATCACTATCTTTGAGCAAAGTAATACAAGAATGTTGCAACCGCATTAACTCCTCCCCATATAGTAATCCATTCATCTTGTATGTTACCATGCGTATCTCAACTATATCCGCATTTATGAGCATAAGTTCCTCCAGCTGGCCACGAGACTTTTCAATCTCACGTGCAACATTACCAAATTTTATTTTGCTCCACGTGCAAAGCTTACGCATTAGTACCCTAGAGAGCAGCATGAATGTTACCTAAAGAATGCTTCAAGCCCGCATCAGCCAGGGAACATGCAATAAACCTCTTGCAGCGCTGGGTCCCGCTCCCACATTATTTCGTACTGCCTAAGTCTCGGTTTTGCATGCGGGTCCTCCGTAAGATCACAAACCACATGCGGTGGCACATGGATCGAAACATGGGGAGATGAGATAACATACAACAATATTATCAAAGACTAGTAGACTGCCCGTGCGTTGCCACGGGCCAAAAATTAAATTTATAAACGATGCTCATATTTCTCTTCCCGAATGAAAACATTGCACGCAATGTTCAACCACAACACAAACACAAGTATCTTCTCTCTATTTCAACAAACGCAATGCACCCCTCTAGCCTCTCGTTTCTGTTGAAGTTGTTCTCCCTAGCCCTCTTTGTCCATACATCAACCATCCTCTCAATCTATTGCCCCTTGACACTGCATGTGGCTTCTATGTCTATTACGTATGTCATGCAACATGGAACATGATAAAAAAGGATGAGATACAAGGCACCTCACCTTAGTACAAATCACAAGAAAATGTGGCATATGAACATGAGAACATTATTCCACCACATGTTCATTCACAAACTAATAATGCTCTGTTTAACCGGGCTCTGCTTTCATCTCCACCTAAGATGCATCTCCGTCACTTTATCTCACTAATACTTATTTTCCTATGGACCTCAAATATACATACAAGAATCACATGACAAGGTTGCATCATTGTCATTCCATCTATTCCTTCACTTAAGCTCTTTTGGTCATTGCAACACCAGTCTACTCCATCGTCACCCTACTCCAAATGCGCCCATGTTTCCATCCGGCTCCAAATACGGCCATTTTTTCTCCATGTCTTTCATGTTGTATCAAGTTTGTACTTTCAACCTCAGAATTTTCATTGTTCAGAATGAGGAGGGTTTCCAGAGTTCACTTCTTTGAGAGAGAACACAACACATATTGATACAGATTAGTGATGAACAAAAATTTCTTTGTGTTATTTATAACGATGAATACCAACACATGGTATGTTATTCAATGGAGTAGCAAAGTTGTCGTGTTTGGAAAAATAAGTCTAATGTGCGTATATTGAAGTGAATCCCTGAATTAACAAATGCAAGAGGAAAAGATGACTACTCCCTCTAGACGGGTGCATGGGGCATCCACAGGTTCCTAGATCATCAAGTTGACCAACGCATTATACAACAAAAAACTATATGTTTAGGAATTTTATCCGAATACGAATTCAGTGTCTATTGCCCACACCCTTAGTCATTCCAATCATTGCCCCCCTTGCATCATATCACTGTCACCTTTTTCTCTCTCCCCCACCTCTCTCTCTCTCCTATTGCATCTCATCGTAACGTTGTTCCCTACAACCATCGATCCACTAACATCGTCTCCAGCAATGGGCGAGGGCTATGGTGCCTCTACTTGCACGAGGAAAACCTTTAGTGGGCACGAAAATGAATCCAACACACCTATGTTGCACCTCCCATTTTGGCGCCGTCTCCTGGTCCCTCTCCTACTTTGGGGAGTTTGGAGACAAGCCAGTTGCAATGCGAGCGATGTGCCATGCCTGGACCCCATGCATTGCAACAGGGGCATAGATATTCTATTGGTTCAACATCAATCTTGTCCGACATATACCTTACATCCACCATATTCTAGATTTTGATAACATTTAATTTGATTATATCATGGTAAGAGAAGGTAAGAAAAGTTTTGATTCAGTTAAAATTCTGGTAAGATTGATTTGATATGATTGAGTTAATGCAAGACATGGTTATGGAAAAGTATCGATTTCGTGTAGATTATTCCAATTTACTATATTTATGTTGGTTTTTATTTTGTGCCACGTCGGTTGGGGATACCAAAAACCAACAGGAAACCAAAGAGGGGACGGGAACGTGAGGTTGAAAAAACCGAGAATGAGGGGAGGCGATGGAACAAAGTCCCATTTAAAAGTAGAGATATCATACATTTCACTTCCATAGGTGTAAATTACTCTCTACGAAACTATATTTTGTTTCAAGTCTTGATAATCCTTCATATGGTTTTTCACTTCCTTTTTTTATGGTAAATAATTTATTTCCGGTCAAATTACTTCTATCGCATTATTTCATTATCTCAATGCATTTTATGACTTCGAGGATATAAGAATAATCTAACATGTAAAATAATTCTTTCTTAGGTTTCAAATAAGTCACCAGTAGGTCAAAAAAATAGGTGAAATCTTGCCAGGCAGGCAGACACACAACAACAGCCGATGAGTGCCGCTTAAGGTCCAATGAAAATAACATAAGTAGTGGAAAACAGAATTGTCAACTCTCTATGCTAGTTTTGCGACTCTGTACATTAAATTTAGATACATTTTACCTATCTTCTGTTATATGTCATCGTTCGGGCAGACGCCGTGCTCCGGTAGCGTCATCGTCCAGGTGGATGCGGCCCTCTGCGAGACGATGTGGATGACATCAGGTGCGCCACCACCCGGAAAGAACGTCGTGGACCAGCAGGAGGCCACCCTACATGAGCACGTACATCATCCTCGGTGTGTCCACCGCCGAGTTGTCGTTGTGGTCGAGTGCGTGGACCACGCCGTCGCGAGAAAGCTGATGTCAACACAGATGGATCTCAACCATGGCAGCAAGCACATCAAACAAACACACATTAGCAAGCAAGCACACATACCTTCATCTTGGGATCCGGCCGTCTAACGTTGACTTGCCTGTCGGGACAATCTAGCCGTTGCCATGCTCACCGTAGCCGAATCCACTATCCCCGGCCAGGCAACCATAACCTCACCCATGACTATGTACCTCACAGGCACAAAACGTCACCCATACCATGCCCACGGGCCCGAAATCCCATCCATACCCAAACCCACCAGGTACCCATAGGGCAACTCGACAATATGCGATATTATACCCTCAATAATGGCAAATAAACATAAAACAATGATTTTAATTCACAGTTGACAAGCTCACAATCACAACCACATATAAATAGCATGACTATGTTTGCAAAAAATGGTAGCCTGACCATAGTAAATAACACGTTTACATGTGTAACCAAGGGGCAAATAGCAACTGAAAATTATTTAAAATAAAGTACAGCTCCAAGTCTTCGAACATGATTTTAGTAAATAAAAAGTGCACTGTCCACACAACCGCCAACCAGTAGCTCCAGGTCTTCATTCTCGAGTGATGACTGAAGTAGGTTTGTCCTACACGCGTTATAGACCAAAAGAACATGATTTAATTAATTACACAGACAATCTTACAATTTAAGTGAAAAATATCTGAAGTGCAAACAACAAGGTTGTAATTTTTTTTACCATTTGTTCTTCATCATCCTCTAGAACACTCTGAAATTCTGCAAAGCGAGTGGAATTCCAATCACCTAATGTCTAACCAACAATTATTATATAAATAACAAGGTATTTGCACAATAAAAATAAGATGCAAGTGCAAATATTGAGTACCTAATAGATCCGCATGAGACTAATCTTGCGTACACTTGAGAGCTCCTGAAATATTAGGAGTAAGACTTGAGATTCAGACGCTGGAGTGACTTGAGATTCAGACGCTCCATCTTGAGAAGCCAGTGAACCTTTCCATATCACAGATGAGCCTTGCGCTTCATCTTGAGAAGCCAGTGAGCTGTACATAATACACAACAGATAAGTTTAAGAATTGTACAGAAAATAGTATTCAATTTTAGTAAAAGTTAACCAAATAAGTAGAATGTAAAACTCGAATTATGGTGATCCCACAATAGTCTTCACAATCATAGGTACCAAACCAATCACTAATTAATTTTCTTTCGAGCAAACATGCAACACCTGAATCTTCATTGAAGATGATAGTAATCGATTAATTAACCAAACATGCACGCATGGATAGATCCGCGTACTTGCATACAGTAGTATAGGAATACGAATCTGTACTACTACGTATTGATATTACAGGAATATAAGCAAGAATCATGCCTTGAATGAAGCCTGGTCCTTGAAGCGGCCATGCTCTCCGCCATGGTACATGCTCCCAGCCTGCCTTGCTGGTGTGGCCTGCCTTGTCGTTGCTGAACCCTTGTACCTCGATCGCTTGCCGTCGCAGCCAGTGAGCTGTACATAATACACAACAGATAAGTTTAAGAATTGTACAGAAAATAGTATTCAATTTTAGTAAAAGTTAACCAAATAAGTAGAATGTAAAACTCGAATTATGGTGATCCCACAATAGTCTTCACAATCATAGGTACCAAACCAATCACTAATTAATTTTCTTTCGAGCAAACATGCAACACCTGAATCTTCATTGAAGATGATAGTAATCGATTAATTAACCAAACATGCACACATGGATAGATCCGCGTACTTGCATACAGTAGTATAGGAATACGAATCTGTACTACTACGTATTGATATTACAGGAATATAAGTAAGAATCATGCCTTGAATGAAGCCTGGTCCTTGAAGCGGCCATGCTCTCCGCCATGGTACATGCTCCCAGCCTGCCTTGCTGGTGTGGCCTGCCTTGTCGTTGCTGAACCCTTGTACCTCGATCGCTTGCCGTTGCAGCCAGTGAGCTGTACATAATACACAACAGATAAGTTTAAGAATTGTACAGAAAATAGTATTCAATTTTAGTAAAAGTTAACCAAATAAGTAGAATGTAAAACTCGAATTATGGTGATCCCACAATAGTCTTCACAATCATAGGTACCAAACCAATCACTAATTAATTTTCTTTCGAGCAAACATGCAACACCTGAATCTTCATTGAAGATGATAGTAATCGATTAATTAACCAAACATGCACACATGGATAGATCCGCGTACTTGCATACAGTAGTATAGGAATACGAATCTGTACTACTACGTATTGATATTACAGGAATATAAGCAAGAATCATGCCTTGAATGAAGCCTGGTCCTTGAAGCGGCCATGCTCTCCGCCATGGTACATGCTCCCAGCCTGCCTTGCTGGTGTGGCCTGCCTTGTCGTTGCTGAACCCTTGTACCTCGATCGCTTGCCGTCGCAGCCGTTAATTACTTCGTGATCGTGAATGGTGATCTATGGGGGGTATCTATAGATGGCTGGCAATCAGAGGAGACGAGAAGATACGATGGACTGATGGAATAATTTACGGTGCGGTAATTTACTTTCCACCTTTTAACAAAAAACATATGGTGGGATAAGGAAAGTTAAGATTTTTGCCATAACTTTTTTGTGATTTTGGGAAGCGTGGCCCACAACCACGCTTGATTGTTAGAAAATCTGTAAGACGGAGATCTTCATTCCAAGAAGGAAAGAATCATTCGTAATGAGGAAATACAATTGCCAAGATGGAAAAACAAAAGGAAGGGTTATGGAAATTGATTTGGTTTTTAATGCGAAGGGTGGTGGGAGGTGGGACGAAGAAAAACCGGTTGAAAATAAACCGGTTGAAAATAAACCGGTTGAAAGTGGGGGGGACTATTCAACCAATTCGTCCATTAGGAGTAGAGAATAAGCAAGAATCATGCCTTGAATGAAGCCTGGTCCTTGAAGCGGCCATGCTCTCCGCCATGGTACATGCTCCCAGCCTGCCTTGCTGGTGTGGCCTGCCTTGTCGTTGCTGAACCCTTGTACCTCGATCGCTTGCCGTCGCAGCCGTTAATTACTTCGTGATCGTGAATGGTGATCTATGGGGGGTATCTATAGATGGCTGGCAATCAGAGGAGACGAGAAGATACGATGGACTGATGGAATAATTTACGGTGCGGTAATTTACTTTCCACCTTTTAACAAAAAACATATGGTGGGATAAGGAAAGTTAAGATTTTTGCCATAACTTTTTTGTGATTTTGGGAAGCGTGGCCCACAACCACGCTTGATTGTTAGAAAATCTGTAAGACGGAGATCTTCATTCCAAGAAGGAAAGAATCATTCGTAATGAGGAAATACAATTGCCAAGATGGAAAAACAAAAGGAAGGGTTATGGAAATTGATTTGGTTTTTAATGCGAAGGGTGGTGGGAGGTGGGACGAAGAAAAACCGGTTGAAAATAAACCGGTTGAAAATAAACCGGTTGAAAGTGGGGGGGACTATTCAACCAATTCGTCCATTAGGAGTAGAGAATAAGCAAGAATCATGCCTTGAATGAAGCCTGGTCCTTGAAGCGGCCATGCTCTCCGCCATGGTACATGCTCCCAGCCTGCCTTGTCGTTGCTGAACCCTTGTACCTCGATCGCTTGCCGTCGCAGCCGTTAATTACTTCGTGATCGTGAATGGTGATCTATGGGGGGTATCTATAGATGGCTGGCAATCAGAGGAGACGAGAAGATACGATGGACTGATGGAATAATTTACGGTGCGGTAATTTACTTTCCACCTTTTAACAAAAAACATATGGTGGGATAAGGAAAGTTAAGATTTTTGCCATAACTTTTTTGTGATTTTAGGAAGCGTGGCCCACAACCACGCTTGATTGTTAGAAAATCTGTAAGACGGAGATCTTCATTCCGAGAAGGAAAGAATCATTCGTAATGAGGAAATACAATTGCCAAGATGGAAAAACAAAAGGAAGGGTTATGGAAATTGATTTGGTTTTTAATGCGAAGGGTGGTGGGAGGTGGGACGAAGAAAAACCGGTTGAAAATAAACCGGTTGAAAGTGGGGGGGACTATTCAACCAATTCGTCCATTAGAAGTAGAGATATTCCTCCAAGCTGGATTCCCTACTGCCGCACTTTAACATTGGCATTTCCTCCTCTCATGTTATCATATGTATGAGCAACTCCTCTAAAGCCCAGATCAGCCAACTCACATATCTCAAGTGCATCACGAAAAGCTTGCATCTATCGGCCATGGCATCAATGAGAAATGCTTAGATTCCCACGTACATCCGCTAATATCTCCCACAATAAGGCAAGGCAGATCAGACTAAACACTCAAATCTTGCAGGAGAGACCACATGAGGTGGCGATGTTCAAATCTTGGATCTTTGTAAACATAAATTAATCTCCACAAGGGCTCATTTGGCTTAGCTCGGACATGTGCATCGATGCATCTCTAGTTTGAAACATCACATCTACAAGCATGGATTCATGCCAAATACAAAGACAAACCACCACTATTACCTTCATTGTCTACACCTTCAAAGCATTGCAAGCCCAAGCTAGCTCGGTACCTCTTCATCCTAACTTTTGATTGACGAGTAAAGACCATTGTTGGGGGGAAGCGACTGTACTAAAGTCGTAAGATCACGAACTGTCCTGGAGTCCTCCCCCCTCCCCCGGCAGTACCAACTTAGAAGATTCATTGTTCTTGGTAGTACTCAATCGTCGGGGGGTCACGACTCCTTCCATAACTGCGAGAGAGAGAGAGAGAGATCCCGACCGACCCGGTTACACCACCACTAGTAGTAGCGGTCCGGTCCTCATCCCGACCCGGTCACGTACGTTTCCTTTGCGCACCCGATCGAACGAACCGCCGTGGAAGCTACTGGAGCCTCCCTCCAGCTGGAGTCAAGGTCGGTAAGTCGGGCGCGGAAACCGAGCCGGGTCCGTCGCGTCGCGGGCGCCCGCGCCCGCCCCGCCCACCTATATAATCCCCGCGCACCGGCCCAACTCGACCCATCAATCAACCAAACCCACCAAGCCCCCGATCCCGAAGCCGCGTCCACCAAATCAGCCTCGACTCGACGAGGGTTTAGGGGGAAGAGGCGCGCGGAGAACCCTAGCCGCCGCCGATGGGGATCTTCGACCTGCTCGACCTGGCCGACGGCGCCTCGGGCGACGAGGCCGTAGCCCGCGTCGTCAAGAAGGTCGTCCCGCCCGACGACCCCGACAAGCCCACCAAGGCCGCCAAGAAGGCCGCCGCCGCCGCCGCCAAGGACGCCGCCGCCAACCCCCCCAAGGACGACCACCCGCCCCACCACCACGACCAGCAGCAGCACTACCCCCAAGGTTTGCGCCCGCCTCGACCCCTCTCCCGCTCCCTCCCGATCTGTATGTATGTAGATTGCTGTGCCCCGATCGCTCCTTCCGGTTCCCCGATTGCCCAGCTGGCGGCTGCATTCTAGCGTAGCGGGGATCCGGCCTTTGTTTCGCCCTGTATCGGTTAAATCTTTGTAGATCCTCGCATCTGACTCGTGATTGCTCTTGTTTTGGTCGAACTAAGGGCCTTGATTTGTACGTTTTAGGGTCTGCAATTTTTCAGGTGCTAGACATCGGTGGTGTATAGATCGGTCCCCTCTCTCTGGTTCTGATTCAATTTTGGTCTCCTGGTTGTTGAATTTTATGCTGTCATTAAATTACAATCCACACAGTATCTGGCAGGCAGATTCATGTTCACCTATGCATACATCTTGCTCGATTAATTTCTACCACCTTATTATATGCCTTAATTAAATATGCTTGTAATTAAATATGCTCTGAAATTTTTTTGAACTCTCATTTATCCCTGGTTGCTCCCCAGTATGTGTATGCAACCGTCGTCTGATCTGATCTGACACTGGCTTATGCTATATTTCAGAGGGTGGAAACTATTACCAAAGGGAGGGCAACTTTGGTGGAGGCCGTGGCAGAGGCCAGGGCTACTATGGTGGTGGTGGTGGCAGAGGAGGCCGTGGAAGGGGACGTGGGGCCGGATCCAGTCGTGTCTTTGAGGATGCCAACGGTCGTTTCTATCACGATGGCTATCAACGTGTCTACCTCACCAACGACCGTCCATACTATGGCAATGGCAACGGCAACCGCGACTACAACAACAACAACGGCAACGGAGGTGGCTACAACCAGGCCCCTGACTCTAACTACCGCAATGGTGGTGAGGGCCAGAGGTACGGCAATGATGACAGGCAGTACGGGAGGGACAACATGAAGTACGTTCCTAAGAGCAAGCCATCCTCTGTGGCTGCTTCTGATGTTGATACCAAGTCTGAAGGCAAGGTGGAGCCTGCTGCTGTGGAGAAGCAGGAGGAAGCCCCTGCTGCTCAGAATGTTGCTTCTGAATCTGACAAGTCTACAGGGTATGTTTCACCGAGCCTTTACCTTTCTGTTGGTTATTGTACAAGTTTTTCTTGCTTTGTTGTCAAATGTAACCATTATCCTTTAAGTTAACCTCATTGATGTTTGAAACTGTTGCAGGGATGTGCAAAAAGATGATTCTAAGAAGGAAGAGGGAGAGGGTGCCGAAAAGAAGCCAGAGGGAGAATGCGCTGATAAGGAGGGAGATGGCGCCGAGAAGAAGGAGAAGACCAATAAGGCCAAGTGCATCAGTGGCTCTGTCAAGAGGAAGCTCAAGAAGCAAAAGCCTAAGAAGGAAGACTCTAATGGCGATGCTCCTAATGAGACCACTGCTGAGAAAGAGCAGGAGGCTCCCATCGAACAAGAGAAAATTGTACTTTCCTACACTTGCCTATACTTGCCTCTCGTACAGACCCTTTGCTCTGTTTTTCAAGCTTTTTACTGATGTGCTAATTTGGAGCAGGAGATGACCCTTGAAGAATATGAGAAGATGCAAGAAAAGAAGAAGTCTCTGGAGGCCTCTAAACCTGAGGAGAGGAGGGTTGCTGCTGTAGATTTTGAGGGTCTCCAGCTCTTGGAGAAGAAGAAGATTGAGGTTGATGCTAAATTGAAGGCGGAAAATGTTCGCAAGGCAAAGGAGGCTGCTGCAAAGGAAGCTAAACCTCGCAAGGTATGAACTATAGTCTACCAACAATAGGCATTTTGATGCTGCGATATGAAAGGGGCATGTTTTACTTTACTGAAATCTAGGCATTTCCTTATAGTATTACTTTATTGCACTTGTTAGTGATAGTGTGATCCTTACTTCTGCTGTTTGCTGCAGGTCAGCATCCAGGAGTATCTGAAGAATGAGGATGGTTCAGCGTACGTACCTCCGACACCACCAAGGCGCCCTCAATATGGTGGCGGCTACAGGGGAGGCCGTGGGAATGGTTCTTACAATGGCCGCAGCAGCCGTGACAACAGCTCTGAGCGCCGGGTCTACAATTCTGGCCGCGGCGAGAGTGCCATCGTGTTCCACAACGTTGAGGCCAACGCCAACGACAGTGGCGCCCCAAGGAGGGGTGAGGGCTACAATGGCGAGCGCCGGCAAGGCGGCTACCAGCAAGGCGGGTACAATGGCGGCAGGGGCAACGGCAGGTACCAGGAGCGCCAGGACGCCGGGAGCAAGCAGCAGGGTGGCTACTACCAGGAGCGCAGGGATGCCTACAATGGTGACCGCCGGGAGCAAGGCGGGTACAACAATGGTGGTGGCCGGGGCAATGGTGGTTACCAGGAGCGCAGGGATGGCTACAATGGCGACCGCCGGCAGCAAGGCGGGTACAACGGTGGCCGTGGCAATGGAGGTTACCAGGAGAACAATGGTGGCCGTGGCCAGGAGCGCCAGGATGCCTACAATGGTGAGCGCAGGCAGCAAGGCGGGTACAACAATGGTGGTGGCCGGGGCAATGGTGGTTACCAGGAGCGCCAGGAGGGTGGTGAGCGCAGGCAGCAAGGTGGGTACAACAATGGCGGCGGATACCAGCAGGGCGGCAACTACAGGCAGTGGCAAGGTCCCAGGCCAAAGCAGGACAAGGAGTTCACACCGGCCGACTTCCCGGCTCTAGGTGGCGCATCTCAGTCGCAGTCGCAGTCGCAGGCCCAGCCCCAGCCCCAGGCCTAGATAGGTCTTTTTTTCTTTTCTTATTATTGCGAGGGAGAGAAGTTTAGAGTTGAGAAGAGGAGACAGTTTTGTAACGGAGCTACTACGTGGTATCATGTGTTGCACTGGTTTTATTACAAGTTTTGGTGTTTACCTGTTGATTGATTTGATTGCTCCTGTTTCAGAATTGTGGGGATTTGGTTTTGATGTTGTCGTAAGCACTATGATATTTTTCTCTGCTTAATAGCAGAAGATATGAGCAGCAATCTTTTTAGACAAATTATTAGTAATTCCCTAAACTGAACTTGTAATAGCATTTCTGGAGTTGGCAAGCAATAGGGAATCGAGGCAGCTTCTTCCCTCTGCACCCCCGCACTGCTGCTCTGCGGCTTGGCTCACGAATTCTAACACTTTTTGTACCAGAGCATTGCTGGGGGCAAAAGAGGTTAGATTTGCAGTGATTCATGCAAACAATTCCTGGGGTGACGTCTTTGGGAGTTTCCCTTGATCTGTATAAAATTTATTAATTTGTTTAACATGAGGGGTGCTACAAAGGATAAATATGAAGTTGAGAACTAAAAGGTAGTCTCTCTTTTGGTTGTTTTGGTTGTTCCAGTTTATACTGTAGAATGACCTGGGAAGATTCTTATGATATAATTAAGTATATCTATTATAAGGAATATTGACTATTGTATTGTATTTTTTATTTTTAGTTTGAAAAATATTCTGTAAAAAAAATGAAAGGATAATAAGAAAATTCCAAAAAAGGAGAACTAATTAAAAAGATTTTATTTTGATTTTCCCATCCTCATGGCCTTTCTCCCGTGTTCGCCCTTTCTTGCTTGCCCCTAACCAGAATAAAGGTCACAATGAAACTGATAAATTGGACTCCGCTAAGACCTGCTTGATATGAGTAGATTGCCCCAGTATTTTACTTTGACAAGAACTTGGTTTTTTTAGCTATATGAGAAAGAGCTGGGTGTAGCCGAACCCCCCTCCTGGTAGATCAATACCTCGATTCGTATCTACTCACCGGGCGGAAAAAACATATAAATAGACAGTTTTCATTGAAACGATCATTTCCAAGTTCAAGATGTTGTTTCCCGGTGAAGAATTCCGCTAGTTTGGCATGTTGGTACCAAAATACTAACAGCTAGCAATCCATAAGCCATCTAGCTTCTCTCCGCTACGGCGACGGCTTATAACACGTCGATCCAGCTTTTCTTCCTGGCGCGGTAGAGGGAGGTCCATTGGGCGTAGAGAGAGTACCATGTGATCAGTATTTCGGTGAGCGAATGCAACTATCAGGGCGAAAGTCATCTTCTGCCTCCCGAGCTCATTTGAGCTCGTGATGAACAGTAAAATTCGGAAGAAAAAATGAGAAACATATAAAAATTTTGTGTTTTTTTGGGTGCAAACATTGACGAAAGTTCTCAGTGCTCCAAATTTTCATAAAAAATGACATTCATAGAAGTCGTGGCAAAAGAAAAAAAAATCAGTACTCCAAGATGTTATTAACCAAGCTGAAGCAAGGGCGAAGATGCGTTGTTAGGTGCTCCATTTTCCCATTGAGGACGAACCTCAACCTGTGCTCGAGAGATAGCTCTCCATACACTGATAAGGGATGTATGGATTCAGCCAACCAAGCTCTGTAGACAAAGCCGAAAGCTAATCAACCTGCTCTTGCATGTCTTGGACCAAACGAAGCGTATATCTATACATGCAGCCAACGCCCATCTGAATTTCAACCACCCATTGCTGAATCATCATTCATAACATCTGATGTTGTTGTCCTTTTTTTGTTTATTCGATACTTATTTTGAAGACGAGAGGACACAACAATGACGCGCTTACTGAACTTCAATGTACAGTAGTACTCCCTCCGTTCCAAAATAGATGACCCAACTTTGTGCTACTTTAGCACAAAGTTGGGTCATCTATTTTGGAACGGAGGGAGTAGTTAAGTAAAAGAACCGGTCAAATCCAACTATAGCAGCTCCAACCCGCGAGAAATCCATTGTTTCCACATTGGTCACATTTTAATTTCTGAAAGAAGAACGATGATCATCGTGACATCATACTGGCAGCAAAGCCCGACTGATCGTCTCCAACTTCTTCAATCCTGCACGCACACGCTGCTTCCTCGACTCGGTCGAATTGTGAGTTTGATCGTCTCTGTTGCTTTCTTTTAAAATGCATGGCGACCGTACCGGGTCAGAATTTAGTCTGGTTTGCTTTGCTGTTAGGCATGGTATTCGGTTACACTGAAATCATCATATATATATTTCCAACTGAACATGAGTTTTGATGTATTTTCCAGATTATCAGACTACATCCTTCAGAATTTTCTAGGTACCTTACTAATGAAACCATGCTAGTACTGTACATGAGTTTTGATGTATTATTAGATTCTCAAACTTATGATTCAGAAATAATGATATTTTTTAAAATTAATTTATCTGTCCTCTGTTAATTTATTTTTTTGGAAAAGGGGAGTACCCAGGCCTACTCGATGGATGTCATGTGGATGGCCAACCAACCACTGCCTATGCCTGGGCTCACCAAGTTGCAGCAACAAGAGGCGCTTTGCTGAAACCAGCTCAACACTTTGCCCAGCACACTTGTGTCACTACTGAAACATGAACTGTTCACTGGAAGTACAACATCGCCGGTCTGAACTTCATCGTCATCAACAAGCCAGCAAGCCCACCGCCGCTGCCTTGACAAGAAGGCGTCACTCAAGGAGTTGAAGCGGAAGCAGAAAGAAGCTCCAGGAGGAGACGATCGAGAAACTTGTACCCACTCTGATGTAGCTGCAACATCGATCTGCTACTGGGTGTCATGCCATGTGGATGGCCAACCGTCTGTATAGATGAAAATCAGTGTATGGATGTGACTGGCAGTTTCCTTTGGCGAAATCTAGCTAGTTTACCATGATATGCTCATCAGGCCACTGAATAACTCTGCAAGAAAGAAAACCATCTCACCCAAATGCATGTTGGCTACTGATCGATGTCGTCTGTTTTTGGCAATGCTCGTTGCTCTCAGGATCAGGTGATTTATTTCAGGGATGTATATCTATCTGATTTGAACACGCAGGCAAACGCCCGCCCATCTGGATTTCCACGACGCTGCTTCCTCGACTCGACTCGGTCGGTCGAATTGTTCGCCTGGAAGAACACTCTGTGGAGGAATCCTTTTGCAACAAAGGTCGATCATGTTGAACAAAACTTTTGCAACATATATAGGGCATGGCGTGAAGGAGATGGTGCCGGCGGCTGCAGGAGGTTGCCACGGCCAAGGCGGGCGGTGGCGTCAAGGAATCACCGGCGGCCGGTGGAGGGAGCCGAGCGTGCGGCGCTGAACAACGCAGAGGCGGTGGCGCCACCGCCATGGCTGCTCTACGACTCTGAACAATCGACAACTAACAACACGATGTTCTGAGCAAGTATACTACTCCCTCCGTCCGGAAATACTTGTCGGAGAAATGCATAAAAATGGATGTATGTAGAACTAAAATATGTCTAGATACATCCATTTCTTCGACAAGTATTTTCGGACGGAGGGATTACTTATTTTGTTCCACTGAATTTTTCTAGTGGTGAGATTTGCCGTCGCGTAACTGGACACAGTTGCATTTTTTTCCCAGACGCGTCATACTAGCTCAGATAGCAACGTCGTCCAAGACCTCAAACTGAAAAGTCGGAGTAGATGCAACTCAGTCAAATTTAAATGGACGAGCACAGCTCTTCGCAATTCTTTGGAATGACAAAACGCGGTTGTTATTCGCAATTCTTTGGAATGATAAAGCACGATTCATTTCATAATTAGCTGGTCTCTCGCGGATCGTGCACCGGTGGCGCGAGGCTGGATCGAACATCCTACCGGAGGACCCAAAACCCTAGGCGAAGAGGCCGCCTGATGTAATACCCTGTTGTTGCCCTGTTTTTGCCCCTTGCTTTTTCTTTCTTCTGTTTCAGTTGATCTTGCTGATTCTTTACTCTGATTTTTCTCAGTCAACTCATCTGGACTTAACAAATTTAAACCAACTAAAAACCTCTCTCACTAGCTCTCCCTCCCTCTTTAGGACAGCCTCACATTTGCTTATAACCTAAAGAATATATATGTTCTTCAGCACATAGGAAATTAGGAAAATTCCTAGATAATTATCATAATTTATTTGGGTCAAATATACCTCATAATAGTCCCTGGCCCTACCAGAAACTTCTGCATTTGAGCCCCTCATCCACTTTTACATTCTGGTCCATTCTTTCACTTTGAACAACAAGTGCTAGCTAGAAGGACCCATTTGCTCTGCAAATTTGCATACATACTCAGCCTAGTGACTACACCAATCACACCAAAGCTCACAACCAAACTCTGGTATTTTTGCATTTTGCAAATAACAAGCACCTACTGTCCAGAACCTTCTAGAAGAACCTGTACTCAACTCACTACACCTAGGCCCCAATTACAGCTTCAAACACTCCTATTTTAGCCCCCTCTAGCTACTGGACATAGCCAAATGCGACTAAAACCACCCAGGCGCCAGCACAAGGTGGTGATCGCGTGGCTGGCATGCATAGAGCGCGCGCTCTGTGCAGCGCCCGTGCCCTGCCCACGCGGCCGCCGTCCAACCGCTTGGATCTAGAGCTCAAAAACCAACATGGCCAGCAGACGACGACGGCGGGTTATGTGCCTTGATTGGATCTCAGGCATGAGAGAAAGAGAGATGGCCAAAAAGGAAAGGGAGAGATACGGGGATCCAGGCGCGGGAGATACGCCGGATTCCTGCGTACGAGGATGTGCTTGGGTTTCAATGCGTGTTTTTTTCACCGGTTTTTCTGGTGTGATGATGCGGGACAGAGAAAATGTTGGAGGACGAGGTTCGACCGGTGGGAGGGAGGCCTATCAATGTTATTTTTTCTTATGAGAAACAACCATCGATGGTGTGGGAGGCTAACGAAGGAAACTACCTACTAAGGCATCTTCAAGACGGACATGCAAACCGTCCGCGTTCGTCTGGACTGCGCTGTCTGGACCGCGGAAGCCATCCAACGCGGGCCTATATCGGTCCGCGGGCGGTCCGGACGCGTTCTCTCTCGCAAACCGGAGACAAAAGTGGGGGAGGTTTGCGGGAGTCTGCACACCACACACGTAAGACTCCAATACCTCTGGCTCACTCAAAACCCTTCCCGGACCCTGCGCCTCCACCCTTCCCATTTTATCTTCTTTCTTTTTTCTATCTTGCCTTCGCCACCGCGGCTATGAACGGATGTACCCTTTGTATGCGGCTATTTGATCGCGCGGACTTAAAAAAAAAAGAGAAAGGCTGGATGTATGCCGCTACGGTTGGATGGTGTCCTCCCACATCCGTGTCCGCGGACTGGCCCCCCTATCCGCGATGGATGTGGGAGAAAATTTGCGGGTTGCCGGTGGAGATGTCCTAACTCTTATTTGACACCGAAAAACATTTCTATACCTACTAATAAAGCAATGTGCGTCTCGTCAATTTTTTTCATCCGTTCATCGCCGAAAAGAATTTTTTCTATCTGAGGTGGTACTAAGTTCTTATGCATTTGTCTGCTAGAAAAAGAATTTTCGTACGTGGGCCACGCGCTGTGGCCCAGCGAAGCCAGCCCACTTAATTTTCTGCCCCCGCAGCTGCGAAAATTCTACTATCTTTGATCGGGCAACCACAACGCTTGTGCATTGTTTTCTTCCTGGAGGCGTTGCTTTTGGAGAACCTTCTTTGTAGTCCAAATGTTGTCTTTGGTGGTGGTTAGAGTGCTACTGCTACGCGTGATTGCTCACCGTGGCAGGGTCTCTTTTTTCTCTTTTTATTTTAGTTTTTTGGCTGTGTGCATCCTGGATGTTTTTATACATCTTGTTGGTGCAGAGTCTGAGTATAATTGATATCTGCTTCATATTAATATATTCTCCTTTTCAAAAAAATCCTTGAGATGGATGACAAGATCGGAATCTATAGCTACAATGATGCCATGAAAATTGTTCATATATGGGTGTTACAGAACTATGAAAGCAAGGTTTGGGACTACAAGTGCCGGCTCGAAATGCTAGTTGAAAAAATCAGGGACCGTTCAGGAAGGTGCAAGGATTATTGGGATGCCAGCATTGTGTCTGTGGATGGTGACGTCTTCTTGCTGCTCAATCTTGGCGGATGGCTGTTGTATGTTGACACCGATGGTGAACTTGTTGACAGATTCCATCATGATTGCCAATACTTATATCTTTGGAAACGTCGGCTCAAACAAATTCTTGTTTTACATACCTTCTTTGCGGCACTAGAAAGCTATGTTGTGAATGGTTTTCCTTTCACCTGACGGCTTTTGAGTGCGGTGCTGCTTCTTGAAGGCCTAGTTGGCATACCCTTATGAGCTGCAATATCTTTGAATTGGATCAAGTATGAGCCTGCCAAACTCTTTCTGCATTGATGTATACCATTTGTTTTTTTTTTACGGCACTACGGCGGGCTTATGCTGGCCTGAACCATTTCATTAATAGATAAAAAAGTACATTTACAAGGCAGAGAAAGGGAAGGAGGTTGAGAGTACAAATCAATTAAGCTACAATCTCATAGATAAGTGGAACAACATGGTACTCCAATCTCGAAGAAGGTGCAGAATTTGCTCATTGGAGCATCTATTGGACCAAAGCATGAGGTCGCCGGCAGCCGAGCGGGCTACGAGGTTGATCGGTTGAAGTTCATTCCGAAAAACTTTGGCATTTCTTCTTTTCCAAATATTCCACAGAATAGCAATGATAACCGTGGAGCGAGGTTTGTTGGTTAGGCCCTGTCCCCAGAGCTGGTGTAGGTCCGTCGGTAGCGTGGCAGTAATTGAATTTAGCTCTTCCAAAACGGACGCAGGTGGTGGCATTGCAGGAGGAGGTGAGTGATTGATTCTGTATCCAGGCAGAACGGGCAACAGACGGAGTTTGTTAACCCCCTTTTGAATCGTCTTTCGTTGGTGAATAGCCGGTTTTTGTGTGCTAGCCAAAGAAAAATTCTGCATTTGTTGGGTGCATAGTTCTTCCAAATGGCCGTTGCGAAGGGGTCAATTGGCTTGTTGATCCAAACAGCCTTGTAGGTCGATTTGCAAGTCATAGGCTTGCCATCAAAACGTCCTATTCGTTTGTCCATCACCTGCAAATTCAAGGAAACAGATGCAAGCATAGCGCGAAGGTTTCCAACTCGAGTTCGGCGGCATGAGTAAGGCGAGGAGCCAGGTCAAGGTTCAAGGCAGGGTAGCCTTTGGGTACAGAGTCAAGCTTGGACGATTATGTTGTTCCATGAAATCTATGCTTGTCTCTGTACCCTTTGGGGCTCAAGTGACCTTTGCTGTGTTCATGCTAAAGTTATGAAGTAATTTTTCTTTGCTTCTGGAATATTTGCCAACTGATCCGCCTCGTAGTCTATTTTTTTTGTGAATACGCAAAAGGCTTGCGTATCATTGCATTGATAGGTAGAAAATAGCAAGAGTTACATGGATGTTACAGAGAAGAGGGGTGGTGGTCTGTCGAGCATGTGCGCAAGGATGGCATGCCACGACAGCCGTGGCGCACGGGGAGGAGTGGGTGCGCCTGCCACGGCGGCCCTAGGCTACGTCTCCGGCATGCTGAGCGCCAATCCTGAGGCACCCGCGCGTGCCCAAAGTCTCGATTCCTCCCGGATGTCGTTGATGGCGCGGCTCACGGAGGGGTGGTCGCCGTTGAAGACACAACCATTGCGGTGTTTCCATAACCACCATGCCGTGAGGATGGCAATGGAGGCGAGCCCGCCTCGAAGGATGTGAGGCGTGGCAGCGATGGCCGAGGTCAGCCAGGCGATGAACTCTTCGTCTTGGTCCGGGATGGTGGCGGTGGAACGACACCAGGAGAGCACTTCATGCCACACCGAACGGGAGGAGCAGCCCGCGAGAAGGTGTTGCATCGTCTCGGGCTCCTGATCACAGAGGAGACAGGTAGGCTCGTGGGGCAGGTCATGTCACGCGAGGCGGTCGGCCGTCCAGCATCGTCCAAGCAGGGCCAGTCAGATAAAAAACTTGATGCGAAGCGGCGCCCACGATCGCCAGGTGATGCGCCAATGGGGGTCCTCGGTGGATCCAGTGAACAAAGCATGGTAGCATTGACCCCGTGTGAGACCCAGTCTAAAAGGCTTGCCTCTGGCCTTGTTTCCGTCGGGGAGGACGGCCATTTGCCACCCGCTGGGTCTTGGTCTCCAGGCTGGCTTGCCTCATAGTCTATCTTGTTGGGGCTGACGAATTGACTTCACTTTATTTTAATTATCTATCGCTTCTTCTTAATACTCAATTTGTATCAATCTATATGCTTCATGTAACTATTCTGGAGAAAATTTGATCTCTAGATATTTAATGTATTCTTTTCAATTATTTTTCCAGTTGCGCAACATATATATATGATTTTTTTTTTGCTTCCTGTTAACAAGTGAACATAATTACTCAGCAGTTTCTGAACTCTTTGCTTGGTCATGGATTGTTGCTTGGAGGAAGATATTCGTTGGTGCACCTCTTGATGTTGTTATAATTTGAACATCTGCTCATACCGATGTACTCCCTCCGTTCCATATTACTCGTCGCTGATTTAGTACAACTTTGTATTAAATCAGCGACAAAGTAATATGGAACGGAGGGAGCAGGAACATGCTGCCCTTGAGGACAAGCTTCCACCATGTAATATGCATGTTCTGTGCTTCATATGTAATGCCATGTTTTATTACAGGTAGTTTGGCTAATATTTGCACATTATTTTGCAATTTACTCGGTGCTTCTTTTTATGAATGCACCCTTTTCTCAGATTGGGGACTCTGGATATATATTACAATAGAATTTTCATCCTGGCATATTCTATATGAATTCGGATGCATTGAGTTCGCGATAGTTGTCCAGATGATGCCAACAAAGGACCCGGAACAGATGGGGGAAATTGCCTCAGATGCCGTTTTCCTGCATGGTATCGACAGTGTTGAGCCTGTATGTAGTTGCAGCCTTCTTTCTTCGACTATAAAGAGAAGACGATGTCGTGAAAACCAGCAAAGTTGGGCAGCAGAGGCTTTGATGATGTTTCTGGACCTAAGAAGTTGCCGTTGGCCAGTTATTGCAACAAGTTGTGAATGTTTTTTGTGGCAAAGAGGGAAGGGATTCAGTCCTGGATATTGGGAAATCTGTCTGTGGAGGTTCTCTGAAACCATAGGGTGTTGTGTGCCAGTGTGCTTCCGTCTTCTTCACAATCTCTTCAGACTTGTAGTGTTAACTCCACAGTAGTTTTTCTTTCTTTTCTGTTCTCTGCCACTATCCTTGTCCTTCTGGAGCAGCCCCAGACCCCAGTCCACGTTAGCTAGATGGGACGAACGCCTTTCTTCTCAAGAAAGAAATAACATGCTTAGATTGATGTGACCGTGGCAGGAATCGTCCTGCTTCGCTTAGTTTCAGTGAGGTGAAGCGTGCAACTCAGTGTGTTGTTCCTCTGTTAACTCTGATTGGCAGAAGCGAGGCGGCAGAGCAGGGTGACCAGAAGGTGCGGCCCTTGAGGCTTCAAGGTCGGTCATGAGTGGAGAAGATCACGACGACTCTTTTGTCTTTCAGGAGAGACAGGAGATAAGGAGGATGTAAACCAGAAGAGGAAGCATGATCACACTGACGCCATACTGACAGCAGAGCCCGTCTCCAAGTTCCAACCCGTACGCGCTGCTTCCATCCTCGACTTGGTCGAATTGTTCGCCGCTAACAACATTCTACGACTTTCTAGAGATTGACGTGCCAATTCACGCGCCAGTCGCTTTCGATCATGTCTGGGAAAGGGATGTTACCTTGGTCCGGAACGCAGGTCCAAATCGAATGTGAACCGCTAGGCAATCTGATATATTTGTGTTTATATATATATAAGCAAAAAGAAAAAAAAGATAAGCTATAGTGCAAAAGCCAAGTAAAAGCCCAACAAAACGCCATCAAAAAGTAGCGGCTACGCGCGATCCGGTATTTTGTTTTTACAAAAATGGTTTCAAGATAAAATGTTTGTTGCCAGATGGATCTTGTTTTCTGATTTCTGAACGACCGATGTTTTCATTGGGAGAAGGCGGTTCTTTTATATAGCCAAATAAATTAACTGATAATACTGGTTCGGCACACTCGATTTTTTTTTCTTTTGAAACTTCCCGGGAGGTCCGGACGCGCCTTTTTTTTACAAAGGAAAACGGGAGTGGTTGGAACTTGGAACGTGACGGCGTGGTGACAGCCGGTGTATAAATAAGAATCATGTAACTGTGATGTAGCTGCAAAATTGATCTGTTACTGGTGACAATAGCTTCAAATCTTGTGACAAATTACCCGCAAAAAAAAAAAACTTGTGACAAATGCTATGCTCGCTCTGAACATTAACACGGCATTCTGTACAAATTGATCTGTTACTGTTTGTTCGCTTGTCGTCCATTGGTTTGTGGCTTTCAGTCATGTCTGGGCCAGACTTTTCTTGATCCCTTCGGAATCGGCTCGTTGCCGTTGGAAAATGATCGTTGAGCGAATGGACAGATCTGATTTCCTTCTTTATTTATTCCAGTTTGATCACGAGGATTAACCATGATTCTGGTTGGTTGGCCAAAATTGATCCGACTTCCCCTCAAAAAAAAAAAATCACAAGTGGCAGTCACGCCATGTTGATGGGAAGTCCGATCCAATAATCATATTTGGTCTGTAATATATTCTGGCCCATGTTGGTTTGTCTAGAGGCGTCGTCTAAATTATTGTATGAATTTCGTGGGTGTTCATCATCTCGCGATATTTGAGGGTCCGCTTTGTGGATGCCCGAAATTGTTGAGATTTAAGTTTTGGTCTAGGTTATGAACATAATATGTTTCTTTACTTTTTGCCGGTATATTGTAAGACATTGTGGTTTCAGTTAAATGAAGTTAGAGAGGAACTTTCTTTTTCAAAAGAAAAATCATGTTAAGTGTAGGTATTACTTATTAAAATACTTCCAATACAAGACACCCAAAACAAGAAAGTTACAACCAAGGCCTCATGCCCACAAACAAACTCAATCTTCCTCATGAGCCACAGACGTGCCGCTTCACGATGCTGCCACTCTGCAGCCCGACATTGCATTATGCGGTCGAGAAGTCGTTGTACTAAGGTCCAACTAGACCAAAGTCACAGAGAAGAAGTCGTCATTGTAGAAACCTTCCGAAGAAAGGAAATGCATAGCTGAGGCATCTGTTGAAGTAAACTTTCGTCAGGTTCACAGTGCGCAACAACGGTATGGAGAACGTGGCCAGACTGGGAAGGAGCACAAACTGCCAAAGAACGGTTTGTCCACAACTTTGTCGTTGCCGCAAACAAACCGCATGAACATCACTCCTATCCCCAAGAGTCCAAGACGACCTTGCACTGTCAACGGCCCTGCCTACCCGCAACACAACCATCTTAAGGAGTGGGGAGAAGAGGAATATCTTGACCCCTACTCAAGATGCGTAAAACCGCTCACCTCGATCCGAAGGACCCAAGATAGGCAAAACTCGGCCTAGAGATGTTTGGAAGTACGTTTCATTTTATTCTATTGTGTAGGAAGTACGTTTGATGTTTTGAAGACGAGAGAAGACAATCGTGATCATACGGACAGTAGAGCCCGAGCAATCGAGGGTCTCCAATTTCTTCTATCCTCGACTTGGTCGAGTTGTTCACATGTGGTGACAATGAATACATCTGGCATCATCCTATCTAGCATGGCGTTGTGTGTAGCATGACACCCCTGCATCGGGCGTGATGCAAATGGACCATTTTGTAAAAAAAAATCAGGTTCATTCTATGATAAAGTTTTAGAAAAAGGGCCCCAGATTTCTCCATTTTCACTCATGTATCGGTGTTGCTTTCAGTGATGTCTGTCAGGGATGTTATTTGATCCGTTCAGAACAAGGCTGGTTGAAATCGACTTTTTAACAACTATATAGTCACATGTGTTTTTTTAGTTTGAATCACGAGGAACAATGATTATCCTCGGTAAGGAAATAAGAGACTCTTTTGTTTTTTTACTTTCTCCATTCTTAAGGTTGAGAGAGAAGTGGTGGCTGATGAAGCTATGTACCTAGGGTAGGGTCATAGACCTGATCTAGACATCCTCCCTTAGGACATCACCCCAAAGAAAGGATCATTTAAAGGGTACCATCATTACTTGAACAAAGACATTCCACTCGGAAGAATCAATGTCACTCGACCGTCACAGAAGTCACTCGACAGACAGAAGAGCTAAAGTCACTCTGCATGAGCAACGGTCGAGTATTTATTTATAGCCTTAATTGTCATTTAGAGCACTTTAGTGTGGGCGTTACCAATAACGTTCTCTCTTCAATGTACCTTAAACCCTTTGTGACGTGGGCTGGCTGGGGTCCTGGCGCACTCTATATAAGCCACCCCCCTCCACAGGCACAAGGGTTCGCACCCCCTATAACTCACACGCGTATAATCCAGTCGACCGCCTCCGGGCTCCGAGATGTAGGGTTGTTACTTCCTCCGAGAAGGGCCTGAACTCGTAAACCTCGCGTGTACAACTCCTTCATAGCTAGGATCTTGCCTCTATATTCCTACCCCCCATTCTACTGTCAGACTTAGAACCACGACAGTTGGCGCCCACCATGGGACAGGTGTCTTAGCGACTTGTTGGAGAAGTTGCAATTTTTCTGATCCCCATCAACATGGTTTCAGGCGGAGGTTTGGCCGAGGGCCGCGAGATCCGTCTCAGCGCGCTCGTATTCGTAGCCGACGACTCCGCTTGGCTCCAAGAAGCACCACTCGACGTCGAGGCGCTCCCCGTCCGCGGGGCAACGCACTTTTGCGCGTGCGTCCGTGGCGTCCTCCTACGGCAGTCGTCGACTCAGTATCGGTCGGCTCCTGTGTTGACCTCACTCCCTGCAGCCCGCCGGAGCAAACGTTCCGGTCGATCGAGGCTTCAGCGGTGGGTGAGGCATGCGGTGGCTCGCCAGTCGGCCACCCCCAAGTCGCGGCAATCGAGCCCGACGAAACTCTCTACGGCATGTTCGACTGGCTCCGTAGAAACTGCATCCGAGTGCGACAGCAGCGACCCCGCGGCGGAAGTTTTGATGGTCAATGGACCATGTAGTCCTCCTGGCTTCACCCGTGAAGACGGAGGCGATGGGGGCGGCGATCCGTCGCGTGCTCATGAAGAGTACCGCCCCGAACCCCTCTCTTCGCAGCGGAGGGAAGAACTTCGCCGCCGGAACATGGATGCGCTTCACACTCCTGTCGTTGGAGAAACCCCCGAGGCCCAGGCCTTGGAGAAGGCGCGCCTGGCCAACTTGGCTGAGCGCACTTGACTGGAGAATCTCCAGCGCGCACTCGACGAGCGTGCTCGACAGCGTATCCCCAAGTCCAGTCGACGTCAACTTTTTCCACCTCCGACTCAGGTATACCGAACTCCAATCCAGAATCTCGCAGCTGCGGCCCGAATAGTGGAGTCAATTCAACCTTCCCAGTCAGAAGATGGCCGAGAAGTCGTTGTAGTAAGGTCCAACTGGAAGAGGCCATTGTAGAAACGTTCCGAAGAAAGGAAACATATAACTGAGGCATCTATTAAAGTAAACTTTCGTCAGGTTCACAGCTCGCAACGATGGTGTAGAGAACATGGCTAGACCGGAGAGGAGCACGAATTGCCAAATAACGCTTTGTCCACAACTTTGTCGTTGCCTCAAACAAACCGCATGAACATCAGTCCTATCCTCATGACGGCCTTTCACCATCAACGGTCCCGCCTACCCGCAAAACCACCATCTTAAGGAGTGGGGAGAAGAGGAATATCTTGACCCCTACTCAAGATGCGTAAAAGCGCTCACCTCGATCCGAAGGACCCAAGATAGGCGAAACTCGGCCTAGAGATGTTTGGAAGTACGTTTCATTTTATTCTATTGTGTAGGAAGTACGTTTGATGTTTTGAAGACGAGAGAAGACAACCGTGATCATACGGACAGTAGAGCCCGAGCAATCGAGGGTCTCCAATTTCTTCTATCCTCGACTTGGTCGAGTTGTTCACATGTGGTGACAATGAATAAATCTGGCATGATTCTATCTAGCATGGCGTTGTGTGTAGCATGACAGCCCTGCCTCGGGCGTGATGCAAATGGACCATTTTGTGAAAAAAAATCAGGTTCATTCTATGATAAAGTTTTAGAAATAGGGCCCCAGATTTCTCCATTTTCACTCATGTATCGGCGTTGCTTTCAGTGATGTCTGTCAGGGATGTTATTTGATCCGTTCAGAACAAGGCTGGTTGAAATCGACTTTTTAACAACTATATAGTCACATGTGTTTTTTTAGTTTGAATCACGAGGAACAATGATTATCCTCGGTAAGGAAATAAGAGACTCTTTTGTTTTTTACTTTCTCCATTCTTAAGGTTGAGAGAGAAGTGTGGTGGTCACTCGAGGCTGATGACTCATCCGATATCCTAAGTTTCAGAAAAAACAACAACTTGAAGATCAAATGCTGGTTGGGATCATATCTGAGTGTGTGCTGTTTTCTTCAAAGACAGTGTCATCGTGGGCGCACGGATTGGATCGGCCGGCTCCAGAGCCATTGGATTCCGCTCACAAAGTTATTCGTTCTGGCTGCTTCAGTGATCTAGTGCTTTGCAACACGAGTCATGTTTTGTTCAAGGGTTTGCAACATGACCATGTTGCAACGACTCATCAGCTGTCCCAAAAGTTTTTCTGATTGTTTTGCAGCTTGCCTTATGTTACTACTACAAGATACCTCGCTGTTGTGAGAGGAAAAAGTTAAACATAATTAATTTTGCAGGCCAATGCTTTGTTACATGAGCCATGTTGTGCTCAGGGGGTTTGCAATATGACCCATGTTGCACACCTGTTTTGTTGTCATTGTCTCCGCGACACCAGTAGGACATGGCGGCTAGGCGCACAGTACAACACAGTCAGATGTCAGTGGAGCTGGCAAGCGGCTCAGCCAGCGTCAGAGGGGGTTCATTGCGTAGCATGACGCTCCTGCGTCGGGCGTCATGCAAATAGCCATTTTGTGAAAAAAAAATCAAGTTCATTCTAGGCTAAAGTTTCAGAAAAAGGGTCGGATTTATCCATTTTCACTCATGTGTGGGTGTCGCTTTCAGTGATGTATGTCATGGATGTTATTTGGTCTGTTCAGAATAGGGTGTGCTTGTTGAAATCTGACTTTTTAACAACTATACACAACTACATGTGTTCGTTTTCTTTTGTTCTAGTTTGATTCCCAAGAAACAATGATTATTCTCGGGAAGGAAATAAGAGACTCTTTTGTTTTTATTTTTCCATTCTTAAGGTTTAGACAGAAGTGGCGGCCATGCGAGGCTGATGATTCATCTGATATCCTTTTTCTTCAGAAAAATAACTTGAAGATCAAATGCTGGTCGGGTTCATATATAAATTGTTGGATTATGGATGGGTTTAGGCCCATATAAGACACTAATTCCTGGTTAATTTTGAGACCCATGTATGAGATGGCAGGTGGTGGGAAGTTTAGTCCCACCTTGCTAGTTGAGGAGAGTTGAGTCCCCTTTATAAGGGCTGCTCTACCACTTGCCATTGGGAGCTTAGGAAGAGGAGTGGTACACGCGCGCTCCTCCTCCTCCGCTGCCCGCCTCGCCTCGCCTCGCCTCGCCACGACGCGCGCCGCGGGTTGCGGGAATGAGCCGAGCCGAAGCTTAGTATTTGTCGACTCCCTTACCGGGAGTGCGACCCTATATAAGAAGGCTCTGGCCAGTGAAGTAACCTAGTTCGGTTCACTCACTCCCTCTCGCGTGACCTAGCCATCATCTACTGTTCCTCACTCCGTGCTGCCTCCGGCGATCCCATACCGACGACTGCGTGCACGGCTGGTCGGGAGAGCAGGTGCCTCCGGAACCCTGTCGTTCGAGCTCCTACCTGGGAGAACAGCGATAAGGTTTTTGGGGAGCGTCTCGACGCGACTGCTCCCGATTCGTCCCCAACTCCGTTCGGCTGCTGCTGCAGCCGCCGTGTTGGCCTGGCCAACTGGAGGGTATGATCTGTTCATCCCTTGTTTACTCATACTTATGCTAGCCGTATATGTGCTGCTCATAGAAGGTTCAATTCTATGTTCTGCACGTGCTAGTATGCTTAGGTATCGCTATGAGATGCATACCTTTTATGCCATGCTTAGTGTTTACTCGTGGATAAGTCTAATCGGAAAAGTGCTAATATTTTCAACAATCCAAAAACCTTATTTTAGGCACTTTTCGATTCAAGGCTTTGCTGCTACTCTGAAACCGGAAAAAGTTTACCGGGACACATTTTAAGCGTTGGCGGACTAGGACCACCTTGTGGCCCACAGTGATGAACGTGTTCTGGGTTGGTGGTGTGTCCCTCACAAAAACGATTGCTCCTGAACAGGAGAAGGCGTTTAGGGAGACAACCACAATCTTTCTGGGAGCAGTTCTGAGTGTGATTGGAGACAAGTTGGTTGACGCCTATATTCATATGGGTGTTGCCAAAACTTGTGGGATGCGCTCGAAGTCAAATTCGGCGCAACTGATGCTGGCAGTGAGTTGTATGCCATGGAGCAGTTCCATGATTACAGGATGGTTGATAACCATTCTGTATTGGACCAGACTCATGAGATATAGTGCATTGCTAAGGAGCTGGAGCTCCTGAAGTGTGAGTTACCGGACAAGTTTGTCGCGGGTTGCATTATTGCAAAACTCCCTACTAGTTGGAGGAACTTTGCTACTTCTCTCAAGCACCTGAGATGTGAATTCTCTGTTGAGGATGTCATTGGTCATCTCAGTGTTGAGCAGAACTCGAGAGCAAAGGACTCACACGTGAAAGGGGCAGAGGGTTCTTCTAGCGCCAATGTGGTGCAGAAGAACTTCCACAAGTTCAAGGGAAAGAACTCTGTCCACCAGAATACTACCTTTAAGAAGAAGGGTAAGAAGAAAGACAAAAAGAGAGATGGCTGCTTTAGTTGTGGTTCAGATGAACATTGGGCAAACAAGTGCCCAAACAAGTACAAGAAGCCAACACAGGACTCCAAGTCTGTGAATGTTACTCTGAGCAACAATGATGCGGCATCTGGGTATGGTAATCTGTTTACCATACTTTCAGTTTGTCAGTCCACCGATTGGTGGGTTGACACTGGGGCCAACATTCATGTGTGTGCTGATGTGTCTTTGTTCTCTTCTTACCAGGTCGCACGAGATTGTTCCGCCCTGATGGGGAATGACTCACATTCTTCTGTTCATGGTGTTGGCACGGTAGATCTGAAGTTTACTTCGGGAAAGATCGTGCAACTGAAGAACGTGAAGCATGTCCCCGCCATAAAGAAGAATCTCGTTAGTGGCTCCCTTCTATGTAAAGAAGGGTTTAAGTTAGTATTCGAGTCTAACAAAGTAGTCGTATCTCGGTATGGACTATTTGTTGGAAAAGGATATGATTGTGGTGGTTTGTTCCGCCTTTCCCTGGAGGATTTCTGTAATAAAGTCGTGAACCAAATTCATTCTAATGTGAACGAATCTGAGGTTTTGCATTCACGTCTTTGTCACATAAATTTCGGTTGTATGACGCGGCTAGCTAGATGGATTTAATCCCGAGTTTCACTTTAGCCAAAGGCTCTAAGTGCCATGCCTGTGTGCAAGCTAAGCAACCTTGTAAGCCTCACAAGCCTGCGAAGGAGAGACACCTGGCACCTCTAGAGCTCATACATTCAGATCTCTGTGAGATGAATGGTGTGTTGACTAAAGGTGGAAAGAAATACTTCATGACTCTGATTGATGATTCCACTAGATTCTGCTATGTGTATTTGTTAAATACTAAGGATGAGCCTCTACACTACTTTAAAGTCTATAAGGATGAAGTTGAGAACCAACTTCAGAAGAAAATAAAATGAGTCCGGTCTGATCGTGGTGGAGAGTACTTTTCTAATGAGTTTGATTTATTCTATGCGGAACATAGTATTATTCATGAGAGGACGCCTCCCTACTCACCCCAGTCAAACGGGGTTGCCGAACGGAAAAACCGTACTCTAACTGATTTGGTTAATGCCATGTTAGATACATCGGGTTTATTCAAGGCATGGTGGGGGGAGGCTTTTTTGACATCTTGTCATGTCCTGAATAAAGTTCCCACAAAGGATAATGAGAATACTCCCTATGAGCAATGGGAAAAGAAAAGAACTACACTCTCTTACTTGCGCACTTGGGGTTGTTTGGCGAAAGTCAACGTGCCGGTAATCAAAAAGCGCAAGTTGGGACCAAAGACCGTGGACTGTGTTTTTCTTGGCTATGCCAAGCATAGCGTTGGCTATAGATTTCTAGTGGTGAAATCTGAGGTACCTGACCAGAAGGTCGGTACAATTATAGAGTCTAGGGATGCTACATTCTTTGAAGATATTTTCCCCATGAGAGATATGCAAAGCAATTCTAGACTGGAATCTGATGAGACTTCTGAACCAGCTATTCCGATGGAATATTATGAACCTAAAAGTGATAAGATTTCCACGGAGGATGACGAGGAAGCTCCTGTTAGGAGCAAGAGACAGAGGACTGCAAAGTCCTTTGGTGATGATTTCCTCGTGTACCTCGTGGATAATGATACTCCCAGCTCCATTTCAGAAGCTTATGCATCTCCGGATGCTGACTACTGGAAGGATGCGGTCCGTAGTGAGATGGATTCCATCTTGGCTAACGGGACATGGGAGATCACTGATCTTCCTTATGGTTGCCGACCATTAGGATGTAAGTGGGTGTTCAAAAGGAAGCTCAGGCCCGATGGTACTGTTGAGAAGTACAAGGCTAGGCTTGTGGCCAAGGGTTATACCCAGAAAGAAGAAGAGGATTTCTTTGACACTTATTCACCTGTGGCTAGAATGACAACCATTCGAGTGTTACTCACTTTGGCTGCCTCGCATGGTCTTCTCGTTCATTAAATGGACGTTAAGACGGCTTTCCTTAATGGAGAGCTAGACGAGGAAATTTATATGCAACAGCCGGATGGCTTTGTAGTAAATGGTCAGGAAGAAAAGGTGTGTAAGCTAGTGAAATCTTTGTATGGCTTGAAACAAGCGCCTAAGCAATGGCATGAGAAGTTCAACACTACTCTGACATCTGCTGGCTTTGTTGTGAACGAAGCTGACAAATGTGTATACTATCGCTATGGTGGGGGCGAAGGAGTTATACTGTGTCTGTATGTCGATGACATACTGATATTTGGGACCCACCTCAAGGTCATTGAGGAGGTCAACTCTTTTCTATCTCACAACTTTGAGATGAAGGACCTGGGTGTGGCTGATGTTATCCTGAACATCAAGCTACTGAGAAATTCTGAGGGTGGAATTACACTTTTGCAATCCCGCTATGTTGAGAAGATTTTGAGCCGTTTTGGATATTCGGACTGCAAACCTTCTGCAACACCATATGATCCTAGCGTGCAGATTCGAAAGTTCGAAGGCACGACTGTAGATCAATTGAGATATTCTCAAGTGTTTGGTTCACATATACCTAGCATGTGCTACTCGTCCTGACATCTCATTTGCTGTGTGCAAACTGAGCCGGTTTGTTTCCAATCCGGGAGATGTGCATTGGCATGCTGTTGAGCGAGTGATGCGTTATTTGCAAGGTACTACGAACTATGGAATTCACTATTCTGGGTACCCGACGGTACTTGAGGGGTATAGTGATTCGAATTGGATATCTGATGCTGATGAGATGAAAGCCACAAGTGGACATGTCTTCACACTTGGTGGTGGTGCTGTTTCCTGGAAGTCTTGCAAGCAGACGATCTTAACCAGATCGACCATGGAAGCAGAACTCACAACATTAGACACATCATGCGTCGAAGCAGAATGGCTTCGAGAGATTTTGATGGATTTGCCGGTGGTTGATAAACCAGTGCCGGCTGTCCTTATGAACTGTGACAATCAAACAGTGATTGCCAAGGCTAAGAGTTCAAAGGACAACATGAAATCCACAAAGCACATAAGAAGAAGATTGAAATCTGTCAGAAAATCAAGAAACTCCAGAGTAATAGCGTTGGATTACATTCAGACGGCTAAGAATCTGGCAGACCCTTTTATGAAAGGGCTATCATGGATTGTGATAGAAAATGCATCGAGGGAGATGGGTATGAGATCCACGTAAGTTGCCATGGGGTAACCCAACCTATGTGATCGGAGATCCCGTGAATTAGGACCTGGGAAAACAATACAACGGTCAACTGAGGAGAGTATCCTTAATTAACCCACTCCGTTGGAGATGCACAATACTCTCAATTCTGTAAGGCAGGCTGAATTTTGTCTTAATGTGTTCCAAAGCTTGTGTAAGCAAGATGCTAACCTATAGAGCATTCTTTGGAGGAACACACTATGACGCCCGGATAATTAAGCTACAGTAATCCTTTGCTAATGATGCCATGTCACCATGCTTACTGTTGATAACTGGCGTTGGTTCGAAACTGGTTCAAATTTCAAATTCAATTAAAGTCCAAAATTCAAATTTCTCAAACCTGCAAAATAAAATGTTTAAAATGTGACAAATATTCCATAACCAATTATGGTGCTGACCCAACATTTTTGTAAAAGTATTTAAATGCTCTTTTGTGAATAAAGTAGTGACTAAAACATTTTATACCATTAAAATAATAAACAAATACAACCCTATTTTATTATCGTGCCAAATTAGTTATGGCAGAAGCCTAAATAGTAGTACTAATTTTGGGGCTAGGTTTATATTTTAGAAAACTAAAACTAAATAAATAAAAGGAAACTTAATTGAAAACAAAAACTAAAAAGAAAACAAAACAAGTAAAAGAATAAAAGGAGAAGGCCCCCTCCCCTGTCTCCCTGGACCTTAGCCTAGTTACCCCTAGGCCAGGCCACACGGCCCACCCCACCCCCTGTATAACCCCTCCCTGGAACCCTACCTACCCACCCGATCCCCCACTCCCCCCGCACGATCCCCTCTTCCCCACCCCACGACCCAATGTGGATCGGGGGCGCTCGCCCCCCCTGACCCTGGTGACTGCGCCGCCCCGCGCCCTGACGCCGGCGCCGCC
>NC_041386.1:621169770-621177454 GCF_002162155.2 Triticum dicoccoides
CTGTGAGCTGTGCCCCCTCCTCTCCTCTTCCCCTCGGTGACCACGCGCGTCCGCCGCATCGCGTTCCCGCCACTGCGTCTGGCCGTGCTCACCGCCCCTAGCCCCCGCTCGTCACCGCGCCCCGTGCGGGCACATAGCGCGCGCGCCCTGCCGCCCCATCGCCCGCGCATGTCTGCGCAACCGCCGCTACCCTGCGGCCTGGCCTCGCCCCGCACCACTGCTGACTGCAGCCGCCCGCACCCTCCTGCCCCCTGCCGCTCTTGCAGCTGCTGCCTTCCCTGCGCCGCTCTGCTGTCGCATGTGCCGGCCCGCAACGACGCTCGTCGCTGGTCCCGACCGCCCCGTGCATCGTGCCCCGCAAACAGAAGCACCGCCTCCACCCCGCTCAATGCCAACGCCTCTACGCTCCACCTCCGGCCGCCCCAGGACCCCCACCCGATTCGCCATTGAACGGGCTTTCCAACGCCGCCACCCATGTGAGCTCCCGAGGCCGGAGTCGTCCTGCCGGCGATCGCCGGAGTCGGCCTGCCGGTGATCGCTGGAGCAGCCAGATTAGCACTGGTGGTTACTGAACCCACTAACACTCCCCACTGCCACAGACATGTGGGCCCCCATTGTTGTTAATTACTTAATTAAAATAACACAATCACTAACCTGAGTCTCTCACAGACTGAGCCCACTAACTAATTAGACTATTATAAATAAATAAAATAGGACAAATGGTTAATTAATTGTTTGGATAATTAACCTAATTAATTGGTTTAGCTAGCCTAAACAACATATGACAGTGGACCCCCCCTAGTTAAACTAAACTCTTGAACTTAACCCTAGACTATGACATGTGGCCCCCACCCTGTTCACCTTTGACTAGTCAACGTTCAAACTGCTGAATGTGCATTGACCTGGACCCATAGGTCAGATTTGACCTAGTCAACCGCACTGTTGACTGATGACCTCAGCATTGCATCATGATGACATCAGCAGACACTATTCTGGATAATGTTAGAATTAAATAGATAAATAAATTCATAAAATGATTAAACTTTAGAAAATCATATAAAATAAACCGTAACTCGGATGAAAAAACTTTGTACACGAAAGTTGCTCAGAACGACGAGACGAATCTGGATACACAGCCTGTTCCTCCGCCACACATCCCTAGCATAGCGAACACACAACTTTCCCCTCCGATTCATTTGTCCAAAAACGCGAAACACCGGGGATATTTTCCCGGATGTTTCTCCCCTTCACCGGTATCTCCTAGTACTGTGTTAGGTCACCCCTAGCACAACGTATTGCCGCGTCTTGCTTTGTGTTACATTTGATTGCTCTGTTATTTATTGTGTTCCCCCTTCGCTACTCCTTTCCGGTAGACTTCGAGACCGCTGCCGATGTCCGTGTGTTTGACTACATCGAAGATGACCCCTCCTTCTTGCCAGAGCAACCAGGCAAGCCCCCCCCCCCCGATCACCAGATATCGCCTATTCTTCTCTATACTTCTTGCATTAGAGTAGTGTAGCATGTTACTGCTTTCCGTTAATCCTATCGTGATGCATAGCCTGTCCTTGCTACTACTGTTGTTACCTTTACCTACAATCCTAATGCTTAGTATAGGATGCTAGTTTATCATCAGTGGCCCTACATTCTTGTCCGTCTGCCATGCTATACTATCGGGCCGTGATCACTCGGGAGGTGATCACGGGTATATACTATATACTATATACATGATACATGTGATGACTAAAGTCGGGTTAGCTCGAGGAGTACCCACGGTTGATTCACGAATTGGGGGCTGGAAGGACATACTTTCCCGATGGCCCTCTGTGTGGATCTTTGTGGCGAAGCGACAGGGCAGGTTGAGATCACCTAGGAGAGAGGTGGGCCTGGCCCTGGTCGGTGTTCGCGGTTATTTCAAAATAACACGCTTCATGGGATCTTGGTATTTGATCTGAGTCTGGCTACTGGCCTATACGCACTAACCATCTACGCGGGGACAGTTATGGGCACTCGACGTCGTGGTATCAGCCGAAGCCTTCGTGACATCAGCGACTGAGCGGCGCGCGCCGGGTTGGACTGGAACGCCTGCTCTTGTATAAGGGAGGCTAGGTCTGCTCACCGGCTGCGTAGGCAACGTGCAGGTGTGCAATGGGCGATGGGCCCAGACCCTTGCGCCATAGGATTTAGACTGGCATGCTGACCTCTGTGTTGTGCCTAGGTAGGGCTGCGACGTGTTGATCTTCCGAGGCCGGGCATGACCTAGGAAAGTGTGTCCGGCCAAATGGGATCGAGCGTGTTGGGTTATGTGGTGCACCCCTGCAGGGAAGTTAATCTATTCGAATAGTCGTGATCTTTGGTAACAGGACGACTTGGAGTTGTACCTTGACCTTATGACAACTAGAACCGAATACTTAATAAAACACACCCTTCCAAGTGCCAGATACAACCGGTGATCGCTCTCTCACAGGGCGACGAGGGGAGGATCACCGGTTAGGATATTGCTACACGATACTACTTGGTGAACTTACCATCTACTCTCTTCTCCTGCTGCAAGATGGAGGTTACCTGAAGCGTAGTCTTTGAAAAGATTAGCTATCCCCCTCTTATTCCGGCATTCTGCAGTTCAGTCCACATATGATACCCTCATTCCATTTGATACCAATGCATACATATGTGGTGTAGCTCCTTGCTTGCGAGTACTTTGGATGAGTACTCACGGTTGCCCTGCTCCCCCCTTTTCCCCTTTCTATAACCGATTGTTGTGAGCAGATGATGGAGTCCAGAAGCCAGAGGACCCCGAGGATGATTCTACGTGGAGTTCAGCTTTGAGGAGTGGTTAGGAGGTCCCAGGCAGGAGGCCTCGCCTTTTCGATCGTTGCTACTTTTGTGCTAGCCTTCTTAAGGAAAACTTGTTTAACTTATGTCTGTACTCAGATATTGTTGCTTCCGCTGACTCGTCTAAGATCGAGCTCTTGTATTCGAGCCCTCGAGGCCCCTGCCTTGTAATATGATGCTTGTATGACTTATGTTATTTGTAGAGTTGTGTTGTGATATCTTCCTGTGAGTCCCTGATCTTGATCGTACACATTTGCGTGTATGATTAGTGTACGGTCAAATCGAGGGCGTCACAAGTTGGTATCAGAGCCGACTGCCTGTAGGAATCCCCCTTCCACACTCCTTGGCCGAAGTCGAGTCTAGTCACTGAAAAACTTTTACTAACATGGATGTGTGCCTTATGGGCCCACGTCGCCATTGGCTGGTATTAGGACCTTTTACTCCTTGTCTATACTTTGGGACTCTGATCTCTCTTCTATTCGGGTTAAATGAATTTTGCTAAATCTAACATTAGGAGCTCGTTATCACTTCACCCGGAGAGCCCCTTATTATTGATGATCGTCTGTTGCACGTGAAGACCCTGAAGATACTCTCCGCTGTTAACCCGAGAACTTGTGTTCATCGCGTTTGCAATTCCCCTTCCACCGTCAACCCTTATGGATAACTACTTGCAGTTGTTATTTTTACATTCATCCCCAGTTGGTCTTGTTATTACAAGATATCCCGAAATACTCGTCGTTGTTTCAATAATCCTTTGAGCTTACTGCCTTGCTGTTCTTTGTCACCTGAATACCCCTATGGATAATTCTCGCACTTATCGAGTATCCGCTCACCCCCCTAGTTGTTAATGTGTTTCATAATGGTCTTCGAAATACTATTCGATCCTCCAGAAATCCTTATTAGCTTATTGCTCTGCAATACTTGTCTGCTTTCATTATGGATGCTTTCCATATGTCTGGCAATATTCATTAGTATCCTTAGGCACCGTCATTTTGATCCTATTGATTCAACATGAGTGCGAATGCACGCAATCATCAGTTGATCCTTTTAAATTATCTTTCCGGCTCAGACGTCCTTTTAAACATGAGCTGGTTCTCAACCAATCCAATTGCCGTCGATTGTACCCCTAAGGCTATTCAACTTATCCATCCCTAATCAAAACATTGCTTCTGATCCCTTGATTTGAAAATCATAATTCCTTTGCATTTGAGCTCTGGATTAGTCAGTTGTTTCTATAATCCAATGCCTTTGCATTGGTACTTCCTCTGGTTGTGTGTTGAAGCTCACATCAGCTCTGTTATGGACCGGCAGATCCTTTAATGGATTTTATCCGACGGCGTCCTTCATATTCAATAACCTTGTGAGCCTCCCCTCGGATACATAATGCCTTTGGTAAATTGTATCCTCTACTTTCTCAACCTTGCTCTGCTTTCGAGCTGGTGATATTTACTCTTGAAGCTTGTGGTATATGTTTCTAAGATGCCCTGATGGGTTGAACCTATACCTTCTCTAAAACCGTGTGAACCCGAAAGTTTTCACGAGTCATACTCTTCTGTTATTTTGCTAGATAAAATTTGAACACTACAACTTCCTTGAAAGTGAGAAGTAAATGAAAGGTTATGCATTGGAGAAGTGGGAGTCGACCTTGAACTTTGTTATCATGCCCATGGACACGATGTAGATCTTATCATTAAAGCTTCTCTTAAATTAATTATTCCTTTGGTATAAGTTCATCTTATATCTGGGATCTGGCCTTTGCAATCGTGGTTCCGACCATGTTCTCCTTTAAATACCATTTCTCGTGCAAGTTTAAGCACTTGTCTTCTGTAGAGCAATACCCCAGTCAAACCTCTACTTTGATCTGTCATCAAGTATTACCCCCTCTGGTATCTCGAGAATATCCCGGAACTACATAACTCCTTATGAGTTCTTCATCTACTATTATTCTCACCGATTCCAATTTTTCCCCGGGTTCTGAGTTGTTAGACACTCAAGGACACCGATAACGGAATCGAGTCTGCACTGCGATTCAACGAGGATTAGAGATCTTCATCGCTTACAAGTTTAATACTCCATCATGTCTTTCCTAGCCTGAACGGATACATCATTATCGTGCTAATTTTAATCATCAGCATTCTGAGCTCTTCAAGGATATCAACTGAATTCATGATGAGAAATACCACCTTTCCCCCGATGATTTGTGTTATCATCAGCCACTTTATTGCCTTCCCTCCAACACAAACTTGTTCATGTTTTGTGTTATACCTTGAGTTCCTTGCTATCCAGCATTTGTTCTTCTTTACCTTGGAATATTACCACCTTTTATGTCAAGAATGTCGTGGTAATTTTACCACCTCTTGAGAACTCTTGATATAGTAATATCTCTCGCCATTTGTGTTCATTTCTTGGTCTCCGTGTTGTTTCTAACCGGAATACCGACAAATGGTCTGTGATGTGTAAATTCTAAACTTCTAGCAACCCTATTGCTTTGAAGTTATTGGTCTACAGTTTCATTCTAAGTCTATTGCTTATTGAATCATCATTCGAACATTGATCATGCTACCTAGTCCAGATTCCTGGGTGCACCCTCCTATCATTGTTCAGTTGTGTATGTTTCCCTCGAGCATACATCATTATATCATTTGATCCGACAAATGATATTTCCTTGCTCACATAATTGTGGAAATCCATCTTTTAGAAATCTTGATTCATTGTCGCTGAGTTCATCAGCCACCTCCTCATCCTCTCCTTGGGTTATTGATGAACTCATGACTCAGAACTTGCTTCCATAGTTCATTTCCTGAGAATATTACAATGTCATCTCGTCAATTTGTGTCGCACCTTTTTCTTCTCAGGCATCCTAAGTCTGAGATATCCTGACACCTATCAGATCTGAATCTTGGTCAAATATGATGGTTGGAACATATTCTCAAGAGTTATAACATTAGTCCTTGAACAGATAAGGTGATGTCATGCCTAGCACACCTGGCCGGATGACCTATTGTTATAGTTTCCATTTTAGTAAGGTTATCCATTCTTCCATGAGGAAATCGTCAGACTTATTTTATAAGTTGTTCCTGATGGATCCTTTGTGTATCCATAGCCTGATCTTTACCTGATGACCATGTCAATGCTATCTCGAAGCATGTCTATGGTATTCCGATCTTCAACAAAAACATTGAAGCTAATGCTAAATGTTTCCTGCTCAATTATCCAAACACCATTGTATGGGTAATGTCATGAAATTCCTCTCCCCTTACCTAAATGGTTTTCTACTTTCTATCCTACCATGGATATCATGCTCTGTTTATCCTTGGGAAGGATATACCCTTAAAATGTGTGTTTAAACACATTTTCCTTTCCATTGCTCTGTTGAAATTGGTAATCATAGTTTCCTTTCCATTGTTTGGTTTAACCTTTCTTGAGGTCTATATGATGTAAGAAGTAATATTCTCCTGCTTATGTAAACATCCTGGTGTACAATTCTGTCAGCAAGACCCTAGTACTATTGTTGATGACATTTCGGTAGCCACCAACGGACGAGAACTTTGCCTAATGGCCCACCTCGTTCAACGAGCAGGAAAATGGTTCTCTTCGTCCCTCGCCCTTGGTATCGACATTGTTGCCGACATAACTGATAGACTACCCTCTGACATGTCTTGCTATCATGACCGTGCAAGATGTCAACGTCCTTCCTACTTTTAACCACATGGTGGGCCCATAACCCATAGTTCCACAAGATCGTAACCTGACTCACATATACCCTCATGTTTCTAGAGTTATTCCTCACGCCTGGCTTCGTATGTAATTCACGAGCCACATTCCTAGTGATCTATTCTGGTAGCAGGCGCAATACCTATTCCCATTGCTCTGAACCCCTTTCACCCCCTTATTTCAGGCAACGAATGATTGCCTACACGCTTGAAGCTTCTTATGGCACCTTCTTACCTTGCTCTCGATGAATTTCTTGAATTTCAATTCAAGAGATGCCTCTATGCCATGTTCACTGAGATAGTCCCCAGGTACCTATCTTGTGTTGAGCTCCGTCCTTCCCGAGTCTTTCCCCCTTACCCCATCCCATAAATCTCGGGACGAGATTTCTTGTAGTGGAGGAGAATTGTGACCCCCGGATAATTAAGCTACAGTAATCCTTTGCTAATGATGCCACATCACCATGCTTACTGTTGATAACTCGCGTTGGTTCGAAACCGGTTCAAATTTCAAATTCAATTAAAGTCCAAAATTCAAATTTCTCAAACCTGCAAAATAAAATGTTCAAAATGTGACAAATATTCTATAACCAATTATGGTGCTGACCCAACATTTTTGTAAAAGTATTTAAATGCTCTTTTGTGAATAAAGTAGTGACTAAAACATTTTTTATACCATTAAAATAATAAACAAATACAAACCTATTTTATTATTGTGCCAAATTAGTTATGGCAGAAGCCTAAATAGTAGTACTAATTTTGGGGCTAGGTTTATATTTTAAAAAACTAAAACTAAATAAATAAAAGGAAACTTAATTGAAAACAGAAACTAAAAAGAAAACAAAACAAGTAAAAGAATAAAAGGAGAAGGCCCCCTCCCCTGTCTCCCTGGGCCTTAGCCTAGTTACCCCCAGGCCAGGCCACACGGCTTACCCCACCAACTGTATAACCCCTCCCTAGAACCCTACCTACCCACCCGATCCCCCACCCCCCCCGCATGATCCCCTCTTCCCCACCCCACGACCCAATGTGGATCGAGGGCGCTCGCCCCCCCGACCCTAGTGACTGCGCCGCCCCGCGCCCTGACGCCGGTGCCGCCCCACCACCGACGCCTCGCCTCCTCCCGGAGCCCCCTTCGTCGC
>NC_041386.1:621177734-621179144 GCF_002162155.2 Triticum dicoccoides
CCACTGCGTCTGGCCGCGCTCACCGCCCCTAGCCCCCGCTCATCACCGCGCCCCGTGCGGGCGCACAGCGCGCACGCCCTGCCGCCCCATCGCCCGCGCATGTCTGCGCACCCGCCGCTACCCTGCAGCCTGGCCTCACCCCGCACCGCTGCTGACTGCAGCTGCCGCACCCTCCTGCCCCCTGCCGCTCTTGCTGCTGCTGCCTTCCCTGCGACGCTCTGCTGTCGCATGTGCCGGCCCGCAACGACGCTCGTCGCTGGTCCCGACCGCCCCGTGTATCACGCCCCGCAAAGAGAAGCACCGCCGCCACCCCGCTCAACGCCACCGCCTTTATGCTCCACCTCCGGCCGCCCCACAGCCCCCACCCGATTCGCCATTGAACGGGCTTTCCAACGCCGCCACCCATGTGAGCTCCCGAGGCCGGAGTTGGCCTGCCGGCGATCGCCGGAGCCGCCAGATTAGCACCGGTGGTTACTGAACCCACTAACACTCCCCACTGCCACAGACATGTGGGCCCCCATTGTTGTTAATTACTTAATTAAAATAACACAGTCACTAACCTGAGTCTCTCACAGACTGAGCCCACTAACTAATTAGACTATTATAAATAAATAAAATAGGACAAATGGTTAATTAATTGTTTGGATAATTAACCTAATTAATTGGTTTAGCTAGCCTAAACAACATATGAGAGTGGACCCCCCTAGTTAAACTAAACTCTTGAACTTAACCCTAGACTATGACATGTGGCCCCCACCCTGTTCACTTTTGACCAGTCAACGGTCAAACTGCTGAATGTGCATTGACCTGGACCCATAGGTCAGATTTTACCTAGTCAACCGCACTGTTGACTAATGACCTCAGCATTGCATCATGATGACATTAGCAGACACTATTCTGGATAATGTTAGAATTAAATAGATAAATAAATTCATAAAATGATTAAAACTTTAGAAAATCATATAAAATAAACCGTAACTCGGATGAAAAAACTTTGTACACGAAAGTTGCTCAGAACGACGAGACGAATTCGGATACGCAGCCCGTTCCTCTGCCACACATCCCTAGCATAGCGACCACACAACTTTCCCCTCCGATTCATCTGTCCGAAAACGCGAAACACCGGGGATATTTTCTCGGATGTTTTCCCCCTTCATCGGTATCACCTAGTACTGTGTTAGGTAACTCCTTGCACAACGTATTGCCGCATCTTGCTTTGTGTTACATTTGATTGCTCTGTTATTTATTGTGTTCCCCCTCCGCTACTCCTTTCCGGTAGACTCCGAGACCGCTGCCGATGTCCGTGTGTTCGACTACATCGAAGGTGACCCCTCCTTCTTGCCGGAGCAACCAGGCAAGCCCCCCCCCCCCCTTGATCACCAGATATCGCCTATTCTTCTCTATACTGCT
>NC_041386.1:621179398-621201801 GCF_002162155.2 Triticum dicoccoides
ACTGCTTGCATTAGAGTAGTGTAGCATGCTACTGCTTTCCGTTAATCCTATCATGATGCATAGCCTGTCCTTGCTACTACTGTTGTTACCTTTACCTGCAATCCTAATGCTTAGTATAGGATACTAGTTTATCATCAGTGGCCCTACATTCTTGTCCGTCTGCCATGCTATACTATCGGGCCGTGATCACTTGGGAGGTGATCACGAGTATATACTATATACTATATACATGATACATGTGATGACTAAAGTCGGCTTGGCTCGAGGAGTACCCGCGGTTGATTCACGAATTGGGGGCTGGAAGGACATACTTTCCCGACGGCCCTCTGTGTGGATCTTTGTGGCGAAGCGACGGGGCAGGTTGAGACCACCTAGGAGAGAGGTGGGCCTGGCCCTGGTCGGCGTTCGTGGTTATTTCAAAATAACACGCTTAACGAGATCTTGGTATTTGATCTGAGTTTGGCTGCTGGCCTATACGCACTAACCATCTACGCGGGGACAATTATGGGCACTCGACGTCGTGGTATCAGCCGAAGCCTTTGTGATGTCAGCAACTGAGCGGCGCGCGCCGGGTTGGAGTGTAACGCCTGCTCTTGTATAAAGGAGGCTAGGTCTGCTCACCGGCCGCATACGCAACGTGCAGGTGTGCAATGGGCGATGGGCCCAGACCCCTGCGCCATAGGATTTAGAACGGCGTGCTGACCTCTCTGTTGTGCCTAGGTAGGGCTGCGACATGTTGATCTTCTGAGGCCGGGCATGACCCAGGAAAGTGTGTCCGGCCAAATGGGATCGAGCGTGTTGGGTTATGTCGTGCACCACTGCAGGGAAGTTAATCTATTCGAATAGCCGTGATCTTCGGTAACAGGACGACTTGGAGTTGTACCTTGACCTTATGACAACTAGAACCGGATACTTAATAAAACACACCCTTCAAAGTGCCAGATACATCCGGTGATCACTCTCTGATAGGGCGACGAGGGGAGGATCATCTGTTAGGATATTGCTACACGATACTACTTGGTGAACTTACCATCTACTCTCTTCTCCTGCTGCAAGATGGAGGTTACCTGAAGCGTAGTCTTCGAAAGGATTAGCTATCCCCCTCTTATTCCGGCATTCTGCAGTTCAGTCCACATATGATACCCTTATTCCATTTGATACCAATGCATACATATGTAGTGTAGCTCCTTGCTTGCGAGTACTTTGGATGAGTACTCACAGTTGCCCTGCTCCCCCTTTTCCCCCTTTCTATACCCGATTGTTGTGAGTAGACGATGGAGTCCAGAAGCCAGAGGACCCCGAGGATGATTCTACGTGGAGTTCGGCTTTGAGGAGTGGTTAGGAGGTCCCAGGCAAGAGGCCTCGCCTTTTCGATCATTGCTACTTTTGTGCTAGCCTTCTTAAGGCAAGCTTGTTTAACTTATGTCTGTACTCAGATATTGTTGTTTCCGCTGACTCGTCTAAGATCGAGCTCTTGTATTCGAGCCTTCGAGGCCCCTGGCTTGTAATATGATGCTTGTATGACTTATTTTATTTCTAGAGTTGTGTTGTGATATCTTTCCGTGAGTCCCTGATCTTGATCGTACACATTTGCGTGTATGATTAGTGTATGGTCAAATCGGGGGCGTCACACACACCTATGTGAGCCCGACTGCTGGCCACGGTCTATGAGATTGGGCAATCTCTAGTAGGCTCATGAGAAGGTACGGAGTATGACTAATAAGCTCCACCCGTGGGGTTTAGCCTTCGGCAGCCATGTATCAGCTGACAATAGGTGAAACTTCTACACGCCAAACTGACAATTCAAGGCATAGTCCATTGTTCAGTTGTGAAGAAGTCTAATCCTGTTGCTCTAGGTGGAAATTTAACTTAACAGTCTCCACTGAAAATTCTGGTATATCAAACATTGTTTGGAACAGTTGACAAACTTATGTGCCTCGAGATCTGGTGGGGGATTGTTGGATTATGGATGGGCTTAGGCCCATACAAGACACTAATCCCTGGTTACTCTTGAGGCCCATGTATAAGATGGCATGTGGTGGGAAGTTTAGTCCCACCTTGCTAGTTGAGGAGAGTTGAGACCCCTTTATAAGGGCTGCTATACCACTTGCCATTGGGAGCTTGGGAAGAGGAGTGGTACATGCGCACCCCTCCTCTTCCGCCGCCCGCCTCGCCACGCCTCGCCTCGTCACGACGCGCGCGCGCCGCGGGTTGCGGGAATGAGCCGAAGCTTATTTTTGCCGCTCAGGAATGAATTAATTAATCAGGGATTAATTAACGAGTCGCTAACATGTGGGCCAATGTTCAAGACATTGGACTGTGGGCTGACTTGCGTTGCGGGATTCGTCGACTCCCGTGCCAGGGGTGCGACCCTTGCCGGGACCCGCGTATTTGTCAACTCCCTTGCCGGGAGCACGACCCTTCCTGGGAACAATGACTCCCTTGCCGGGAGTGGGCTGACTTGGTCGTGGGCCTCGACAAGGCCCACGACTTTCTTCCTTACGGACTATATAAGAAGGCTCTGGCCAGTGAAGTAACCTAGTTCGGTTCACTCACTCCCTCTCACATGACCTAGCCGTCATCTATTGTTCCTCACTCTGTGCTGCCTCCGGCGATCCCATCCCGACGACCGCGTGCACGGCCGGTCGGGAGAGCAGGTGCCTCCGGAATCCTGTCGTTCGAGATTCTGCCCGGGAGAACGGCAATAAGGTTTTTGGAGAGCGTCTCGACGCGACTGCTCCCGATTCGTCCCCAACTCCGTTCGCCCCTACTTCCACTACTTCCCCTGCATCGACACCATGGCCGATGATGCCGCAGCTAAGAAGAAGGCCACGGACGACGCCGAGGCTGCTGCTGCAGCCGCCGCGTTGGCCTGGCCCACGGAAGGGTATGATCTGTTCATCCCTCGTTTACTCGTACTTATGCTAGCCGTATATGTGCTGCTCATAGAAGGTTCGATTCTATGTTCTGCACGTGCTAGTATGCTTAGGTATCGCTATGAGATGCATACCTTTTATGCCATGCTTACTGTTTACTCGTGGATAAGTCTAATCGGAAAAGTGCTAATATTTCCAACATAAATGTGTGTTGTTTTCTTGAAAGACCAGTGTTATTGTTGGTGCGCGGATTGAATCGGCCAGTTCCAGAGCCGTTGGATCCCACTCATGACGGTCGTTTGTTCTGACTGCTTCAACAATCCAGTGCTCAAGTGATGTTCCGTTCGAGAGTTTGCTACATGACCATGTTGCAACGACTCGTTAGCTGTCCCAAACATTTTTCTGATTGCTTGCAGCTTGCCTTAACATACCCCGCTGTTGTGAGAGGAAAAAGGTTAAACATAGTGAATTATGTAATCCAATGCTCTGTAACCTGAGCCATGTTGTGCTCAGGGGGTTTGCAATATGACCAATATGTGCACACATGTTTTGTTGTCATTGTCTCAGCGACACCGGTAGGACATGGCGCGAGGCGCACACGGCAACACCATCAGACATCAGTGGAGCTGGCGGGCGGCTCAGTCAGCGTTAGAGGGGGTTCGTTGAGGCTAGAGGAGGAAGACCGTTCGGAGGAGCAGGAAGGCTCACGGCCCTCAGATTTCCATCTGATGGTCCACTCTGATTTGACGAGTTCATTTTTTATTTCGAGACTATTACCCCATCCACTTGTTTAATGGTATGGAGCGGTCGTTTTGAACATACTCCCTTTGTTTTTAAATGTAAGTATTTTTAGATATTTTAATATGTACTATATATGAAGCAAAATGAGTGAATCTATCTATACTATAAAGTATGTCTAAATACATCCGTTCATATCAAAAATCTCAAAAAAGAGTTATATTTAGGGAGGGAGTAGTATAGTACTGTATGCGGCTATCAGAAATTCAAAACTTCCCGGGAACTCTGGCCGCGACTTGGAAAATAAGCCCAAAATATTTTTTCCCCCAAAAAAATGTGAAAACGGGAGTAGTTGGATATTGGAACATGACGAGGCTTGTGACGCGACGCCGACGTCGGCACCGGGGGTGACGCCGGCCGGACGCCAGCACGTCGTCGGCCATCCATGATCCATCCACCCACCCGTTCCCACCTGTCCCGGAGGCCGAAGCCGCAGCAGCCGCATAGAAAAAGAAGGAGATGAAAGCGGCCACGCGCGCCCCTCAATCTCGGCGGTCAACGCCCACCGGGAGGACGGCATCTGATTTCGATCGCCATTTATTTACCCCGCTACCTCGCATCCACCATCATCCATCACCTCACCTCACCTCACCCAGCGGCGGCGAACGGAGATGCCAAGGCACTCTGCGGCTTCCCCTATTTATACGGCACTCGCTCGCCTCGCCAATTTCAACAGCGGCCGCCGCGTCCTCCTCGCCTCCAGAAAGACGAGCTCCAGCTCTGCTAGAAGTAGCGCCAAGACCAGACCTTTTCTGTGCCTCGCCGTGTTGCTCCTGCTGATTCTTGTTGTGACCGCCGTCTTCTTGTTCCCACCAGCCATCATGTCTTCGTCTTCCTCGTCGGCGGCGGCGGCCGCGTCCGTGCCGTTTCAGAGCCCGAGGAAGGTGGTGAAGAAGGTGCTGTCCTTGTCCCAGTCCGAGGGCCAGGGCGCCACCGTCCGCCGGAGCATCGGCGGGTACGACACCATCAACCCCCTCTCTCTCAATCGCCATGAGTTCTGAAATTTTCATCATGGGGAGCTAGTGTTGACCTGTGTATGTCTCTTCTTGATGCTGCTGCAGGCACGAGGTCCGGAACCTGGACCCGTTCCTCCTGCTCGACGAGTTCTCCGTCTCCAAGCCCGCTGGATTCCCCGACCACCCCCACCGGGGCTTCGAGACCGTCACCTACATGCTCGATGTACGCATGCTCTGCTTTTTCCATCTCGTCTTCTGTTCTGTTGATATTGCCTGCAAGGTGTTTGCTGAAATGCTGTTCTGTCTTCTGTGTTTCTGCCGATGCAGGGGGTGTTCACCCACCAGGACTTCTCCGGACACACGGGCACCATCAGGACCGGAGATGTGCAGGTTCGATCTACTCATCCAATTCGTCAGAGATGCCACCATTCATGCACTTGATTCATTCTATTTTGATTTGAGAACTAACATCGCATCTGAATGCTCTGTTCCCCATCAGTGGATGACGGCGGGGCGCGGCATCGTGCACTCAGAGATGCCTGCGGCGGACGGAGTGCAGAAGGGCCTGCAGCTCTGGATCAACCTTGCCTCCAAGGACAAGATGTATGTACCCTACGAAGCCAACTATCAATCTTCTTTACACGGCAGTGATCAATCACTCGACACTAACTCTGCTTCTGCAAAACGCTTGATCAAACAATGCCAGGATCGAGCCACGGTACCAGGAGCTCGAGAGCAAGGACATCAGCCAGGCCGAGAAGGACGGCGTGGCGGTGCGGATCATCGCTGGGGAGGCCTTCGGGGTACGGTCACCGGTCTACACGCGGACGCCAACCATGTACATGGACTTCACAATGCAACCAGGGTCGCAGCTCCACCAGCCAATCCCTGAGGGCTGGAACGCCTTCGTGTACATCATCGAGGGGGAGGGCGTGTTCGGTAAGGAGGGTGCAGCGCCGGCGAGCGCGCACCACTGCCTCGTGCTTGGCGCGGGGGATGGGCTCAGCGTCTGGAATCGGTCCGGCGCACCGCTGCGGTTCGCGCTGGCGGCAGGGCAGCCGCTGAACGAGCCGGTGGTGCAGCAGGGGCCCTTCGTCATGAACTCGCGTGCCCAGATCCAGCAGGCCATGGAGGACTACTACTACGGCCGCAACGGTTTCGAGAAGGCCAGCCAGTGGAGCTCCACCTGATTCTCATCGGTGTCTCGCCGTGATGATGATCAACATCGCGGAGCATTGTCGTGCAAAACATTGGGAAGGAAAGGGAAATTGCATTGTACCATTATATTGATGCCTTTGTGTAGAATGTAGTAGTAGTCTTGTTTTTCTTTGATTCTTTTTTTTACTTGTTTATAAAAGAATCTGATGCAATAAAAGTGTGTAATGAGGAGGAACTTATTAATGATTGTTTCATCATAAAAGAGCAAAATGTTCATCATAGATTTGGGCAATAGAGCAATGGGAAATGATGGGTGGATATCAGGTGGGGGGCAAAGAACATTCAGATTTCAAGTGAGCCACCAACACTTTGTTTGATCTTCTCAGTCCATTGCTTCTTGATAGCTTTATTCTCTCATGATACAGTTCTGTTCCAATGTATATGTAGTGATCAAATTGTAGATGCAGATAGTTTCAAAGGATTCGTGATGTGTCACAAAAATGCTAGTATAATTTAATTGTTGCTGCCAAATTTTATTATCTCTGGACTTCGGTCAGCTTACATAGGTCCTCTAAAACAATGTACAAAGTTATTGTATATGGTTGCTAGAAATTCAGAGTGCCATTATCGTGTAACATTGTTTGGTAGCAATGCAGAGTGCTGCTATGAAACATAGTGTTGTGTGCGCAGACAGATTTAGCAGCCTGCCTGTTGTACAGGTTTTGATGAGCTATATGATTTTTCCTATATAAATCATTAGCTACAAAGTCGTAGCTATATATCTTCAAGGCTGAGCTGCTGTAAAAGTTTCAAAAAAATTGACTGTTGGTTTAGAAGATGTGTATTTTCCTAATTGACTGTCCTAAAAGACTGACAGACTTATTAGTCAGAGTTGAGTTTGCTCTTGGCCATCTTAATGAGGTTTCCTAGAGACAAAAATATCTATAGACTTGTATAGGATGAAAAATCCTTGCTCCGGTGAAATTTCATGATTTTTGTACTTGTGATTTACTCCCTCCGTCCCACAATATAAAACGTTTTTGGAAGCTATCGTCTTATATTGTGGGAGGGAGGGAGTAGAAGCTAACAAAAAAAATGAAGGATGACTGTCTGAATTTTCAGAACAATCATATTGAATTGACCCAAGTTTTTTGTTACACTTAGAGATGGCATCGTCGCAAGTCTATATTCTATAACACAGGGAGTTAACGTATGCTCAGTTCCTTAGACCATGAGATTATCGAGTCACTTTATATTAGATCACTAGTAGAAAAAAGGCCCATTTGACCCAGTTCCAGAGGGCCTTTAGTCCCAGTTCTGGAATGGGGACTAAAGGGTCGGTACTAAAGCCCCCCCCCCTTAGTCCTGGTTCTGTTACGAACCGGGACTAAAGGCCCTCCACGTAGCCGCTGTCTGGAGCTTCACCTTTAGTCCCGGTAGGTAACACCAAGTCCCGGATGCGGAAATTTGACGAACTTTTTTTTTAATTTTTTAATTTTTTTCCCGATTTTCAAATTTCTAAATTATTTTACAATTTAATCTCTAATCATCCCTCATCACTGTTCAATTTAACCTCTAATCTCTAATCACCCCTCATCATTTCAAATCATCTAACTTCCCGGCCGGTCACCCATCCTCTCACTACTCCAGCCTGAGCACACTTAACTTCCAGGTTCTATTCCCCCTCATTTCCAAGTTTGCACTTGTTGTTTTCCTGAAGTTTAGCTTGAGCATGACACGTTTCACTGTTTGAGTGTGAAACTATTATATTATTCTAAAAAACAATAATTATTTAGTAACACTAATATTTATTGAATAAGTAGTTTGACCACAGTTTGACCAGATTTGACCAAAATTCAAAAAAACTGAAATAATTATTTAGTAACACTAATATTCTTGAATAATTATTTAGTAACACTAATACTTCTTGAATAACTAGTTTGACCAGATTTTAATTCAAAAAATTTGAAATTTGAGCATAACTTTTTTTCTTTTTAAAATTTGAGGATTCTAAAAATTTGCAAAACGGCCTACATCTCTAAGGATTTTATTTTTTGAAGTTTTTATCATTTTCTTTTGTTTTTTTCAAAACTAAAATGGCGATACACAGGAGGGGGGGGGTAGAGTTTGAGACACGAACCCCTTTAGTCCCGGTTTAAGACACGAACCGGGACTAAAGGGCATCGCACCCTTTAGTCCCGGATTTTGTCTCAAACCGGGACTAAAGGTCTAATCTTTAGTCTCGGTTTGAGAGACGAACCAAGACTAAAGGGCATCGCACATTTTAGTCCCGGTTCGTGTCTCAAACCGGGACTAAAGGTCTCATTTGAACCGGGATTAATGCGTATATTGAGTTGTGACCAAATCCCTATTTTCTACTAGTGGATGATGCACTTTGGTGTTGTTCTAACGATACCCGTAACAGGGTAATCATAATGGCAACTTCAGTTTCATCGAAAAGTATGGCAAGGGGCAAGATAGCTCAATAGTGTTGGGGAACATAGTAATTTCAAAAAAAAAATCCTATGCACACGCAAGATCATGGTGATGCATAGCAACGAGAGGGGAGAGTGTTGTCCACGTACCCTCGTAGACCGAAAGCGGAAGCGTTAGCACAACGCGGTTGATGTAGTCGTACGTCCTCACGATCCGACCGATCAAGTACCGAACATACGGCACCTCCGAGTTCAGCACACGTTCAGCCCGATGACGTCCCTCGAACTCCGATCCAGCCGAGTGTTGAGGGAGAGTTTCGTCAGCACGACGGCGTGGTGACGATGATGATGTTCTACCGACACAGGGCTTCGCCTAAGCATCGCTACAATATTATCGAGGTGGACTATGGTGGAAGGAGGCACCGCACACGGCTAAAAGATCAAACGATCAATTGTTGTCTTTGGGGTGCCCCCTGCCCCCGTATATAAAGGAGCAAGGGGGGGTGCGGCTGGCCAGGGAGAGGGCGCGCCAGGAGGAGTCCTAGTCCCACCGAGAGTAGGACTTCCCCCCTTTCCTAGTTGGAATAGGATTCGGGAGAAGGAAAGAGAAAGGGGAAGAAGGAAAGAGGAGGCCGCCCCCCCCTTGCCCTAAACCAATTCGATTTGGGCCTTGGGGGGGCGCGCCCCACACTCCCCTTGCTTCCCTCTATTTCCACTAAGGCCCATGTAGGCCCATTAAGCTCCCGGGGGGTTCCGGTAACCTCCCGGTACTCCGGTAAAATCCCGATTTCACCCGGAACACTTCCGATATCCAAACATAGGCTTCCAATATATCAATCTTCACGTCTTGACCATTTCGAGACTCCTCATCATGTCCGTGATCACATCCGGGACTCCGAACAACCTTCGGTACATCAAAATATATAAACTCATAATATAACTATCATCGAAACGTTAAGTGTGCGGACCCTACAGGTTCGAGAACTATGTAGACATGACCGAGACATGTCTCTGGTCAATAACCAATAGCGGAACCTGGATGTTCATATTGGCTCCCACATATTCTATGAAGATCTTTTATTGGTTAGACCGCATAACAACATACGTTGTTCCCTTTGTCATCGGTATGTTACTTGCCCGAGATTCGATCGTCGGTATCTCAATACCTAGTTCAATCTTGTTACCGGCAAGTCTCTTTACTCGTTCCGTAATACATCATCCCGCAACTAGCTCATTAGTTGCAATGCTTGCAAGGCTTATCTGATGTGCATTACCGAGAGGGCCCAGAGATACCTCTCCGACAATCGGAGTGACAAATCCTAATCTCGAAATACGCCAACCCAACAAGTACCTTTGGAGACACCTGTAGAGCACCTTTATAATCACCCAGTTACGTTGTGACGTTTGGTAGCACACAAAGTGTTCCTCCGGTAAACGGGAGTTGCATAATCTCATAGTCATAGGAACATGTATAAGTCATGAAGAAAGCAATAGCAACAAACTAAACGATCAAGTGCTAAGCTAACGGAATGGGTCAAGTCAATCACATCATTCTCCTAATGATGTGATCTCGTTAATCAAATAACAACCCATGTCAATGGTTAGGAAACTTAACCATCTTTGATCAACGAGCTACTCAAGTAGAGGCATACTAGTGACACTCTGTTTGTCTATGTATTCACACATGTATTATGTTTCTGGTTAATACAATTCTTGCATGAATAATAAACATTTATCATGATATAAGGAAATAAATAATAACTTTATTATTGCCTCTAGGACATATTTCCTTCAGTCTCCCACTTGCACTAGATTCAATAATCTAGATTACACAGTAATGATTCTAACACCCATGGAGCCTTGGTGCTGATCATGTTTTGCTCGTGGAAGAGGCTTAGTCAACGGGTCTGCAATATTCAGATCCGTATGTATCTTGCAAATTTCTAAGTCTTCCACCTGGACTAATTCTCGGATGGAATTGAAGCGTCTCTTGATGTGCTTGGTTCTCTTGTGAAATCTGGATTCCTTCGCCAAGGCAATAGCTCCAGTATTGTCACAAAAGATTTTCATTGGACCCGATGCACTAGGTATGACACCTAGCTAGATCGGATATGAACTCCTTCATCCAGACTCCTTCATTTGCTGCTTCCGAAGCAGCTATGTACTCCGCTTCACATGTAGATCCCGCCACAACGCTTTGTTTAGAACTGCACCAACTGACAGCTCCACCGTTCAATGTAAACATGTATCCAGTTTGCAATTTAGAATCGTCTAGATCAGTGTCAAAGCTTGCATCAACGTAACCGTTTACGATGAGCTCTTTGTCACCTCCATAAACGAGAAACATATCCTTAGTCCTTTTCAGGTATTCCAGGATGTTTTTGACCGTTGTCCAGTGATCCACTCCTGGATTAGTTTGGTACCTCCCTGCTAGACTTATAGCAAGACACACATCAGGTCTGGTACACATCATTGCATACATGATAGAGCCTATGGCTGAAGCATAGGGAGCATCTTTCATTTTCTCTCTATCTTCTGCAGTGGTCGGGCATTGAGTCTTACTCAACTTCACACCTTGTAACACAGGCAAGAACCCTTTCTTTGCTTGATCCATTTTGAACTTCTTCAAAACTTTGTCATGGTATGTGCTTTGTGAAAGTCCAATTAAGCGTCTTGATCTATCCCTATAGATCTTGATGCCCAATATGTAAGCAGCTTCACCAAGGTCTTTCATTGAAAAACTCTTATTCAAGTATCCCTTTATGCTATCCAGAAATTCTATATCATTTCCAATCAGCAATATGTCATTCACATATAATATCAAAAATGCTACAGAGCTCCCACTCACTTTCTTGTAAATACATGCTTCTCCAAAAGTCTGTATAAAACCAAATGCTTTGATCACACTATCAAAGCATTTATTCCAACTCCGAGAGGCTTGCACCAGTCCATAAATGGACCGCTGGAGCTTGCACACTTTGTTAGCTCCCTTTGGATCGACAAAACCTTCCGGTTGCATCATATACAACTCTTCTTCCAGAAATCCATTCAAGAATGCAGTTTTGACATCCATTTGCCAAATTTCATAATCATAAAAAGCAGCAATTGCTAACATGATTCGGACAGACTTAAGCATCGCTACGGGTGAGAAAGTCTCATCATAGTCAATCCCTTGAACTTGTCGAAAACCTTTCGCAACAAGTCGAGCTTTGTAGACATTAACATTACCGTCAGCGTGAATCTTCTTCTTGAAGATCCATTTATTCTCAATTGCTTGCCGATCATCGGGCAAGTCAACCAAAGTCCATACTTTATTCTCATACATGGATCCCATCTCAGATTTCATGGCCTCGAGCCATTTTGCGGAATCTGGGCTCACCATCGCTTCTTCATAGTTCGTAGATTCATCATGATCTAGTAGCATGACTTCCAGAATAGGATTACCGTACCACTCTGGTGCGGATCTTACTCTGGTTGATCTACGAGGTTTAGTAACAACTTGATCTGAAGTTTCATGATCATCATCATTAACTTCCTCACTAATTGGTGTAGGTGTCGCAGAAACCGTTTTCTGCGATGAACTACTTTCCAATAAGGGAGCAGGTACGATTACCTCATCAAGTTCTACTTTCCTCCCACTCATTTCTTTCGACAGAAACTCCTTCTCCAGAAATGTTCCGAATTTAGCAACAAAAGTCTGCCTTCGGATCTGTGATAGAAGGTGTACCCAATAGTCTCCTTTGGGTATCCTATGAAGACACATTTCTCCGATTTGGGTTCGAGCTTATCAGGTTGAAGCTTTTTCACATAAGCATCGCAGCCCCAAACTTTAAGAAACGGCAACTTTGGTTTCTTGCCAAACCATAGTTCATAAGGCGTCGTCTCAACGGATTTTGATGGTACCCTATTTAACGTGAATGCGTTCGTCTCTAAAGCATAACCCCAAAACGATAGCGGTAAATTAGTAAGAGACATCATAGATCGCACCATATCTAGTAAAGTACGATTACGACGTTCGGACACACCATTACGCTGTGGTGTTCCGGGTGGCGTGAGTTGCGAAACTATTCCGCATTGTTTCAAATGAAGACCAAACTCATAACTCAAATATTCTCCTCCACGATCTGATCGTAGAAACTTTATTTTCTTGTTACGATGATTTTCTACTTCACTCTGAAATTCTTTGAACTTTTTGAATGTTTCAGACTTATGTTTCATTAAGTAGATATACCCATATCTGCTTAAATCATCTGTGAAGGTGAGAAAATAACGATATACGCCACGAGCCTCAATATTCATCGGACCACATACATCTATATGGATGATCTCCAACAAATCTGTTGCTCTCTCCATAGTTCCGGAGAACGGCGTTTTAGTCATCTTGTCCATGAGGCACGGTTCGCAAGTACCAAGTGATTCATAATCAAGTGGTTCCAAAAGTCCATCAGTATGGAGTTCCTTCATGTGCTTTACTCCGATATGACCTAAATGGCAGTGCCACAAATAAGTTGCACTATCATTATCAACTCTGCATCTTTTGGCTTCAATATTATGAATATGTGTATCACTACTATCGAGATTCAACAAAAATAGACCATTCTTTAAGGGTGCATGACCATAAAAGATATTACTCATATAAATAGAACAACCATTATTCTCTGATTTAAATGAATAACCGTCTCGCATCAAACACGATCCAGATATAATGTTCATGCTCAACGCTGGCACCAAATAACAATTATTTAGGTCTAATACTAATCTCGAAGGTAGATGTAGAGGTAGCGTGCCGACCGTGATCACATCGACTTTGGAACCATTTCCCACGCGCATCGTCACCTCGTCCTTAGCCAATCTTCGCTTAATCCGTAGCCCATGTTTCGAGTTGCAAATGTTAGCAACAGAACCAATATCAAATACCCAGGTGCTACTGCGAGCATTAGTAAGGTACACATCAATAACATGTATATCACATATACCTTTGTTCACTTTGCCATCCTTCTTATCCGCCAAATACTTGGGGCAGTTCCGCTTCCATTGACCAGTCTGCTTGCAGTAGAAGCACTCAGTCTCAGGCTTAGGTCCAGACTTGGGTTTCTTTTCCTGAGCAGCAACTTGTTTGCTGTTCTTCTTGAAGTTCCCCTTCTTCCCTTTGCCCTTTTTCTTGAAACTGGTGGTCTTATTGACCATCAACACTTGATGCTCCTTCTTGATTTCTACCTCCGCGGCCTTTAGCATCGCGAAGAGCTCGGGAATAGTCTTATTCATCCCTTGCATGTTATAGTTCATCACAAAGCTTTTGTAGCTTGGTGGTAGTGATTGAAGAACTCTGTCAATGACACTATCAACAGGAAGATTAACTCCCAATTGAGTCAAGTGATTATGATACCCAGACATTTTGAGTATATGTTCACTGACTGAATATTCTCCTCCATCTTGCAACTATAGAACTTATTGGAGACTTCATATCTCTCAATCCGGGCATTTGCTTGAAATATTAACTTCAACTCCTGGAACATCTCATATGCTCCATGACGTTCAAAACGTCGTTGAAGACCCGGTTCTAAGTCGTAAAGCATGGCACACTGAACTATCGAGTAGTCATCAGCTTTGCTCTGCCAGACGTTCATAACATCTGGTGTTGCTCCTGCAGCAGGCTTGGCACTTAGCGGTGCTTCCAGGACGTAATTCTTCTGTGCAGCAATGAGGATAATCCTCAAGTTACGGACCTAGTCCGTGTAATTGCTACCATCATCTTTCAACTTTGCTTTCTCAAGGAACACATTAAAATTCAACGGAACAACAGCACGGGCCATGTATCTACAATCAACATAGACAAGCAAGATACTATCAGGTACTAAGTTCATGATAAATTTAAGTTCAATTAATCATATTACCTAAGAACTCCCACTTAGATAGACATCCCTCTAATCCTCTAAGTGATCACGTGATCCAAATCAACTAAACCATGTCCGATCATCACGTGAGATGGAGTAGTTCCAATGGTGAACATCACTATGTTGATCATATCTACTATATGATTAACGCTCGACCTTTTGGTCTCCGTGTTCCGTGGCCATATCTGTTATCTGCTAGGCTCGTCAAGTTTAACCTGAGTATTCCGCATGTGCAACTATTTTGCACCCGTTGTATTTGAACGTAGAGCCTATCACACCCGATCATCACATGGTTCTCAGCACGAAGAACTTTCGCAACGGTGCATACTCAGGGAGAACACTTATACTTTGATAATTTAGTGAGGGATCATCTTATAATGCTACCGTCAATCAAAGCGAGATAAGATGCATAAAAGATAAACATCACATGTAATCAATATAAGTGATATGATATGGCCATCATTATCTTGTGCTTGTGATCTCCATCTCGGAAGCACAGTCATGATCACCATCGTCACCGGTTTGACACCTTGATCTCCATCGTAGCATCGTTGTCGTCTCGCCAATCTTATGCTTCCACGACTATCGCTACCTCTTAGTGATAAAGTAAAGCATTACAGGGCGATTGCATTGCATACAATAAAGTGACAACCACATGGCTCCTGCCAGTTGCCGATAACTCGGTTACAAAACATGATCATCTCATACAATAAAATTTAGCATCATGTCTTGACCATATCACATCACAACATGCCCCGCAAAAACAAGTTAGATGTCCTCTACTTTATTGTTGCAAGTTTTACGTTGCTGTTACGGGCTTAGCAAGAACCGTTCTTACCTACGCATCAAAACCACAACGATAGTTTGTCAAGTTGGTGCTGTTTTAACCTTCGCAAGGACCGGGCGTAGCCACACTCAGTTCAACTAAAGTTGGAGAAACTGACACCCGCCAGTCACCTATGTGCAAAGCACGTCAGTAGAACCAGTCTTGTGTAAGTGTACGCATAATGTTGGTCCGAGCCGCTTCATCCAACAATACCGCCAAACCAAAGTATGACATGCTAGTAAGCAGTATGACTTATATGGCTCACAACTCACTTGTGTTCTACTCGTGCATATGACATCTACGCATAAAACCTGGCTCTGATGCCACTGTTGGGGAACGTAGTAATTTCAAAAAAATTCCTACGCACACGCAAGATCATGGTGATGCATAGCAACGAGAAGGGAGAGTGTTGTCCACGTACGCTCGTAGACCGAAAGCGGAAGCGTTAGCACAACGTGGTTGATGTAGTCGTACGTCCTCACGATCCGACCGATCAAGTACGGAACGTACGGCACCTCCGAGTTTAGCACACGTTCAGCCCGATGACGTCCCTCGAACTCCGATCCAGCCGAGTGTTGAGGGAGAGTTTCGTCAGCACGACGGCGTGGTGACGATGATGATGTTCTACCGATGCAGGGCTTCGCCTAAGCACCGCTACAGTATTATCGAGGTGGACTATGGTGGAGGGGGGCACCGCACACGGCTAAAAGATCAAACGATCAATTGTTGTGTCTTTGGGGTGCCCCTGCCCCCGTATATAAAGGAGAAAGGGAGGGTGCAGCCGGCCAGGGAGAGGGCGCGCCAGGAGGAGTCCTACTCCCGGAGTAGGACTTCCCCCCTTTCCTAGTTGGAATAGGATTCGTGAGAAGGAAAGAGAGAGGGGAAGAAGGAAAGAGGGGGCCGCCCCCCTTGCCCTAAACCAATTCGGTTTGGGCCTTGGGATGCGTGCCCCACACTCCCCTTGCCTCCCTCTATTTCCACTAAGGCCCATGTAGGCCCATTAAGCTCCCGGGGGGTTCCGGTAACCTCCCGGTACTCCGGTAAAATCCCAATTTCTCCCGGAACACTTCTGATATCCAAACATAGGCTTCCAATATATTAATCTTCATGTCTCGACCATTTCGAGACTCCTCGTCATGTCTGTGATCACATCCGGGACTCCAAACAACCTTCGGTACATCAAAACATATAAACTCATAATATAACTGTCATCGAAACGTTAAGCGTGCGGATCCTACGGGTTCGAGGACTATGTAGACATGGCCGAGACATGTCTCCGGTCAATAACCAATAGAGGAACCTGGATGTTCATATTGGCTCCCACATATTCTAAGAAGATCTTTTATCGGTCAGACCGCATAACAACATACATTGTTCCCTTTGTCATCGGTATGTTACTTGCTCGAGATTCGATCGTCGGTATCTCAATACCTAGTTCAATCTCATTACCGGCAAGTCTCTTTACTCGTTCTGTAATACATCATCTTGCAACTAAGTCATTAGTTGCAATGCTTGCAAGGATTATGTGATGTGCATTACCGAGAGGGCCCAGAGATACCTCTCCGACAATCGGAGTGACAAATCCTAATCTCGAAATACGCCAACCCAACAAGTACCTTTGGAGACACCTGTAGAGCACCTTTATAATCACCCAGTTACATTGTGACGTTTGGTAGCACACAAAGTGTTTCTCCGGTAAAGGGGAGTTGCATAATCTCATAGTCATAGGAACATGGATAAGTCATGAAGAAAGCAATAGCGACAAACTAAACGATCAAGTGCTAAGCTAACAGAATGGGTCAAGTCAATCACATCCCCCTCCTAATGATGTGATCCCGTTAATCAAATAACAACCCATGTCAATGGTTAGGAAACTTAACCATCTTTGATCAACGAGCTAGTCAAGTAGAGGCATACTAGTGACACTCTGTTTGTCTATGTATTCACACATGTATTATGTTTCCGGTTAATACAATTCTAGCATGAATAATAAACATTTATCATGATATAAGGAAATAAATAATAACTTTATTATTGCCTCTAGGGCATATTTTCTTCAAATAGTGGGATTTGCTCCTCCATGATGGAGAGATATTCCACTACAACAAGAACCCCCCTTCAGCACGCATTGATGCGTTGTCGTATGTATGTATAACCGTTGCCAAGGCCTACACCAATAGATTATTATGCGTTGCCGTTGGTGGCGTTGGAAGGGTCTACAACAACGTATATAATTGCGTTGGTAATCGATGTGAAGAAGCGTTGCAGGGTAGCAACTTATATTGTTGCAGCCTAACAATGCTTCGTATGCGTTGGTGATACACGAACTGATTTTGAAATGGACATAACAGATTAGTGCAACACTTCTATGTTAGTATGTTATAAATTACCAACTATGATGGTTAAATCAACATTTATACTGCATATGAATGAAAAATCCAGTAAACAGAAAGATCTCTTTATTAAATCATGTCGGATGCATTACATGGAGCACAATCCAATGATTCCTATACATTGACCATGAAATTCATGTTCTACAATGTGAATATAAAACTATTTGGTAGTAGACAACTTGGCCCCCATTCACCACTTTGCAATCAACAACTTGGCCTTATTCTCCACCTTGCAATCAAGAACTTAGCCCCCATTCTCCACCTTGCAATCAACAACTTGACCCTCATTCTCCACCTAGCATCAACAACTTTGACCCTCATTCTCCACCTTGCAATTAACAACTTAGCCATGGACCATTCAATTACCTGGGCCATCTACGGCAATAAAAAGAAAAGCTGACATGAGTAACGTATCATTAGAGAAAGAAGATAAAACAGGTTAATAGAGAAACAAAATTTAGAAGAGAAGCAACATATACAAGGTTGAAGGTCATGAGATAAATAATCTAGCTACATGATCAATACTTGTGACATTTTTGAGTGGTCATATCAACTGATCATATTTTTCTATTGTAGCATCAACACACATTGCTCACAATTCATTTCCAAAGTTAACAACCTCAGTTTTATATCCTAGCTAGGTCAGTACTTACCAGTGTAACAAACATATTTTCTCTCAGCCGAGTTGGATTGTTCTTATATATTTTCCAGAAATTTGAAGGTGCTAATAAACGATCACCATATCTACATCTCTGAAAGTCAAGAATGTGATGAGAATACAATTAAATCATGGTCCATGAAGAGATGATGACTGAAGTGGTTTCACCTTTGGTTACTGTAAACATGCACCTTGATGTACAGGAAGTAGGCCTATTATAAGAATCAAGACTAAAAGATATCTCACTAATAACAATATACAATGGTTTTGGCGCCATTGTCAAATTGATGTTCGTCCATGCTAAATGGAATAATCTGTAACAATGTACTTGTACAGGTTGTATTGCATAACCTCACAAATATGAGCTGTTTTACGGTGATTGGGTTAGTACTCGGAGTACTTAGCAGTACTTACATGTCTGATCATGTCTGATTTTTATTAGCCGTCAGATCTTGCGGGGAATTTTAATTGATTAAATTTAATATGTTAATTGCGATAAGGGCATAATGGTCCAGGGGGAAATATCTTTTCTTGAACCGATCACCTGAGGACCAGATCCATGTCTACTCGATCCAGTTCAGAATCCTCCTCCGATCTATTCGTTGCCGCTCGCCGCTCCTGACCTTCTCCGTCCTCGACCTGCCCGGCGAGAGGAATAAATTCATCATCCTCGTCCTCCACCCAACCAACCCCAGCCCCCCACGCCGTCACCGAAGAAGAAGAAGGCCGGATCTGCGCCGGCTGAATCGGCGGCGACCGCGGCCGGCGATCCCATCTCTTCGCGCGTACCATCCTTAAGGTATGAATTCGGCTTGGCGTTCTGCTCGTTCTGTTGGCCGTTGCGCCCTTCCAACGTGCATGCAGTACAACCTCAACCCCACAAGATCCGGGTATGGACTAGAACAACGAATGGAAAGCTTCATCGTGGCATAGTTTCTCTTGAGCTAATCGCATCATGTTTGTTTAAGTAAGATGTTGACGTTTGAGATGAGATATACTAAAGGAAGATGAGATACTGGTTCCATAGTTCACTTAATTTAGTTTATTAAAGTCATCATCACTTTAGGTTTGCATAGCGCATGAAATATAGTTTAAAGGAAGATGAGATACTACTTGTTGGACGTTGATGATTGGTTTCCCTCACATGTCAAACCAGCAAAGTCTTTTCCATGCACTTGTCTTTGCCTATGAGCTATTTTACACCTGCAACATTGATAAACAGAAAGATATTGATGATTGGTTTCCGTCACATGTCATATGCAGGAAGACATGGCGTATGCAAGTGATGAGAGTATGTTCGAGTATGTAAATGTTGTCAGCAAGATGTTTGATAGTGAGGCTCAAGGCTATGAATTCTACAACAAATATGCTCTTGAAAAAGGTTTTAGTGTGAGGAAAAGCTACGTTGAGTGGGATGGATCCAACAAATACATAATTTTAAGGAAAATTGTGTGTAGTCGTCAAGGGTTTCGCGAAGATAAGCACATGAAAAGAAAGATGGAAGATATAAAGAGGAGGCCACGAAGTTTAACTCGTGTTGGGTGTAATGCTAAACTGGTCATTACGAGACAGGAGGAAACCGGTCGGTGGTTTGTCAAGGATTTCATCAATGAGCACAGCCATCCTCTAGCCCCACGGGATCTTTCTTGTCTGCTGCGTTCGCACAAACGAATTAGCGATGAGCAGAAAGCGGACATTGCGGACATGAAAAAATGTGGGATCCGCAAATACCGTATTATGGATATTTTGTGCTTTCAATACGGTGGATTTGATAAGGTTGGATGCATAAAGAGGGACATTTATAATTTTTGCCATGCTAATAAGCAGGAGACAATCAGTACCGGTGATGCTAAAACGGTGATCATGCACATGATGGCGAGGCGAGAGCGAGATGTGGATTTTTTCTTCAAGTACTTGGTAGACGAGCATGGCCATCTGAAGGGACTGTTCTGGGCTGATAGTCAATCGCGACTTGACTACGAGGCTTTCGGAGACGTCATTGTTTTCGATAGCACATACAGAACCAACAAATACAATCTTCCATTCATGCCTTTTGTCGGGTTGAATCACCACCGCAGCACTGTTATATTTGGCTATGGTATAATTTCTCATGAAACAAGCCAGGCATACGAGTGGATGTTGTGGACCTTTTCTGATTGCATGGCACAGAAGCATTCGATATCTGTGATCACAGATGGGGACCTTGCAATGCAGAGAGCAATAAGAGTGGTCTGGCCAGACTCAAACCATAGACTATGTATATGGCACATTCAGCAGAACATTGTACGCCATCTGCATGATGACGACGTAAAGGAGGAATTCAGATCTTTCATTTATGATACTTCTTCCATTGAAGAGCATGAGATAAAATGGATACAATTCTTACAACGGAATAAAGTAACCAGTGAGGAGTCTTGGCTGCATCAGATGTATCATATGAGAAAGTTGTGGTGTGCTCCATATCTTGAGGGGCGTTGTTTCCTAGGATTGAGCAGCAATCAGAGGAGTGAGAGCTTGAACTCTGTGCTACATACGCATCTTGAGGGTAAGATGTCGTTGTTTGAAATGCTAGACCACTATGAGCGTTGCCTTGCATCGCGACGGATTAATGAAGCTCTCCATGACGTCGAAGCCTTGCAGTCCGTTCCATTTACAGAGGAAAATGCTTCGCCGCTTAAGGAACACGCCGCAGCAGTTTTCACACCTAGTGTCTTTAAGATGGTCTTATGGAGCATAGATGCTGTCAGCAAATGTCAGATTAGAGAGATACTAGATGGATCAGAAGATTCCACTTATGTTGTGTCCAAGCAGGAAAGAATGGATAAAAAGTTTGGAGTGCGCATTGAAGAGCAAGGAGGTCTTTTGCACAGGGTGAGTTGTTCTTGCCGTAAGCTGGAATGCGCAGGCACACCATGTTCCCACATTTTTTACATATTGGGGATTTTAAAACAAACAATTCTGCCCGGTTGTTGCGTTCCCACTAGGTGGACTATGAATGCAAAATGTGCATACGCACCTACCAGAAAAAACCAGATGTATGACTATTCGGTAAGCCTGCAGAGGTACCGCGAGTTGCGGAATTGTAGTCACGCCGCAAGTTTCCAGGCATGCCACTCTGATGAGGACTATCACCGTCTAAAGATGCTTTTGCAAGCACAACATCATGGCAAGCAATCAAGTTTTGAACAAGCTGACAACAAGGAGTCAACTAATGCTCACAATAACAGCATTAGGTTTGGCCCGTTGATGCCGCACTCGCAGAAAGTTGATAAGGTTCTGGATCCCGTGCATGTGCCAGGACGAGGTGCACCGAAGAAAAGGCTGCACGCAAAGACAAAGAAGTCAAGATCACAGAATATCTGTGGCTATTGCAAGAAACCAGGTCACAATCGACGTAAATGCGCTAAATTGCTAAAGGTACGAAATATGTTCATATTTTTTTGCATGTGTTTTACTCATAATTGATGTCCATGTGATTTATTGTATTCTTCTGTGTAGGATCTCGAGGCTGAACTGTGATATCTACATACAGCATGAACCGACGATGAGCCAGAGAAAGTCGTGTGCCATTCAGCTTTGTGTGACGTGGTCTTTACATTCTATTTCATCGTGATAGTAATTTAGTGAAGTGCGGTTGTACTGCCATGTTACTGTATTAGTTTGACATCTTTCGTTTCCATTTTCTGTGTGTATCATTTGATGTCCAACTTTAAGAATGATGATGTATTTCAACAAATTGGGCACTATGATTCTTCACCCTTACTATGGTTGTCATGCATATTCATAATCATCATGCATATTCTTCATTTACAGAGCAATAATGACTGACGTATTTTTTAAATAAGCGGGGCCCACTGGGGTGTGCTTGGAAATTTTGAAAACCTCCATGCACGTTCATCTTCGCTGCATGCAAATCGAGCGGCAGCCGCTGTGCCAGTAGCTGTCAAGGCCTTGATGAATCACTATTCACATGCAGGTCCCCGACTCTTGCATGCAGGTCCCCGACTCTTGCATGCAGGTCCCCTTGAGGCATAGACCGATGTTTTCAGCAGTCAGTCTAGAGGGCATTATAAATTCAAAAAAAATCAAAAAAATACAAAAACTTGGAAACCTAGTTTTGTTTGTGGAAGAGATCATGTGTGCCAAAACTGAGGTGATTTGGAGGTGATCGAAAAAATGCCCGCATTCTCGGAGGGACCATTTGGTCTTTTAACTTAAGCCAGTTTTTCAAAAAACGTGAATTTTTCCACCACCTCCAAATCACCCAAATTTTCTTGTACATGGTGACCCACATGTGCAAAACATGTGTATGCAATAAAATTTTGAAAAAAATTATTTTACAATGCCCCCTTGAGGCATAGACCGATGTTTTCAGCAGTCAGTCTAGAGGGCATTATAAATTCAAAAAA
>NC_041386.1:621202113-621226616 GCF_002162155.2 Triticum dicoccoides
CCCGCATTCCCGGAGGGACCATTTGGTCTAACTTAAGCCAGTTTTTGAAAAAACGTGAATTTTTCCACCACCTCCAAATCACCCAAATTTTCTTGTACATGGTCACCCACATGTGCAAAACATGTGTATGCAAGAAAATTTTGAAAAAATTATTTTACAATGCCCCCTTGAGGCATAGACCGATGTTTTCAGCAGTCAGTCTAGAGGGCATTCTAAATTCAAAAAAATACAAAAACTTGGAAACCTAGTTTTGTTTGTGGAAGAGATCATGTGTGCCAAAACTGAGGTGATTTGGAGGTGGTCGAAAAAATGCACATTTCTGATATTTTCACAGGTTACAAAATATATTATTGGACAGAATATAGACAGCACCACACAGCAACAGCACATTCCTCGAATACAATAGAAGATAGCTCTCCGAATACAATTCATCATATTAGTCTCCGAATTCAAAAGACCGGACAAAGATAGAACATTACAAGTCTTGAGACCGCGAGTAGCGAGTTTGTCTTCACATTACAAGTCGATATCGATCATCTAAACTACCATCACATAGAAGAGAGTTGCGGTCATCACAATGAGCATCATCGCGATGAAACTGGTCTTCATCCGGTTCCTCCAATGCTCCCTCCTCTCTCCCACTAGATAGCGGGCATATCTAGATTCCGCCTCCGCCCTAGTGGTGTACCCTTTGTAACTGTTACCGCTGAAACGGTGAACCTGTCTCCGACACTCCTCCCAGTCATCGTAGACTCCGGGAACCTTACCCTTGTACACGATATACGCCGGCATCTCTATGCACAAGCCAAACAACAGACAATACATAAGCAATAAATAAGTATGCAACAAAAGGATCGGAAGAGAAAAGCAAGACATTAATAGCACAATTCATGGTCCTAGTAATAAATAGCATCGATTACATCTAAGTTGAACGATTGTCCAAACCAAAGAGACATACAATTCATTAAAGTTTAATTACAACATGAGCCAATCAATGTTTCAGAACTACACATAGCATCACTACTTTCGACTCGACTCATGGGACCGGAGCGTGGATGAAGCCGCCGTCTGTCCTGATGGTCATGAAATCGCGGGCGTTGTCATCCTGCATTTGTAGCATTGTGTCTATCTCACTGCACAGAACACGAAATGTTAGAAAAAATAAAGAACGATCGATGGATGCATTTTTTGCTGTTTTGGCTGATGTTGTTTTGGTGCTGTTTTCGTGCCATTTAGGATGGCTGCAGTGACTTTTTGGTGCCATTTTTGATCTCTTAAAATGGTTGCAGTGAGAACAAAATGTGGCTGTTATTTTTTTTGTTTTGTTTCAGAAACAAGACAAACCAAAGGGCCCACGTCTCCCCTCCAGATTTTTCGAGGGCCAAAGGGCAGGACGTTTGAGTTTTCGAGGCAACTCCCTATGTCTCCCCTTCACTGGCAACTCCCCACGACTCCCCTCCACTGGCAACTCCCCACGATGCAGGGAACTCCCCTCCTATTCCATTGCCGCTCAATCTGCCTCCCTCTGCCTCCCTCCTCATTCCATTGCCGCTCCATCTTCCTCCCTCTGCCTCCCTCTGCCTCCACCATCAAGCAACTCCCCTTTGCCTCCACCATCGCTGGCCAGGAGGGCAATGGCGGAGGAATCATGGAGCAACTTCCCTCCGTCTGCCAAGAGAATGGCGGAGGCATCGTGGAGCAACTCCCCTCCATCTGCCAAGCATCACCAAGGTGAGGCGTCTGGCAAGGAGCCGCTGGTGGTCGACAACGACGTTTCGGTCCCCGGGCAGAAGCAGGACTATACCGTGCCGCTCATGGTTGATATCCACCTGAAGAAGGAGAAGCTGGATGTCGTATGCACCAGCAATCCAGACGAAGCCGACAAGAGGATCCGCGAGAACAGGAGGAGGCTCGGCGGCATGCTTTCTCGGTCGATCGGCGTTGATGTTGAGTATACGAGAGAAGACGAACCTCCGCAAAAGGCTGCAGTTCTACAGTTATGCGTGGAGGATCTCGTCCTGGTATACCACATCACAGCGGCAACCAAATGGTAAAAACATCCAGTTCTGTAGTTTCTGAAGTTCTGACGTTTCTGTCTAATTAGTAGTTTCTGAAGTTTCTGAAGTAGACGCAATAGTTCTGTAGTTCTGAAGTAGATGCAATACTTGTTCTGAAGTTCTAAAGTTTCTGTCTAATTAGTAGTTTCCGTAGTTTCTGAAGTTTCCGAAGTAGATGCAATAGTTCTGAAGTTCTGAAGTAGATGCAATACTAGTTCTGAAGTTCTGAAGTTTCTGTCTAATTAGTAGTTTCTGAAGTTTCTCAAGTAGATGCAATAGTTCTGAAGTTTCTGAAGTTTCTCAAGTAGATGCAATAGTTCTGAAGTTCTGAAGTAGATGCAATACTAGTTCTGAAGTTCTGGAGTAGATGCAATACTAATTCTGAATTTTATGTCTAATTAGTAGTTTCTGAAGTTTTTGAAGTAGATGAATTTGATGCACCAGATTAATGCAGGTCCAAGGAACTCCGCCCGCTCCTGCAGGAGAAGAAGCTGTACACCTTTGTTGGCTTCTCCATTGGAGGTGACAAGGAGAAGCTGAAATTGTCTGGTTTGGAGATCAACCCCGACAAGTACGTCGACATGCAGCGCAAATGGAGAGTTCCAAACAATGGAAAGAAGTGGCAGGCTTTGGCTGAGTTTGCAGCCAGCCTCATCCACCCATCGTACAAGGAAATGAAGCAGAAGATCAACAAGGAATTGGACCACAAACTATGGGGGGACAGCCCACTGCCAAACAACCTCATCGAGTACGCAACGGAAGATGCGTACGTCACCTACGAGGCATGGAAGAAAATCGAAATCGTCAAAGAAGGTTTGGAGTACTGGCAAGAGGCGGAGGATCATTGGGATGACCCCTACTACTAGGGATATTGAGTTGTTTGTGATATTATGTGTCTCAGTTTGCAGTTATGTGGTTGAACAAGTTTGCTTTTGTAATGCTGAACAAGTTAGCTTTTGTTATGTTGAACAAGTTTGCTTTTGTAATGATGAACAAGTTTGCTTTTGTTATGTAGTTATGTGATTGTTATGATGCTGGTGCAGAACACTTATGGTTGTGATGTGATTCAAAATCCTTCAACTTTTGGTGATCATTTAATTCAAGTTTTGGTCAGATCATACAGAATGTTGTCTAGAAGTTTTTGTGATCATTTAGTAGTTTTTTTATACAGAAGCCTTTCACTATAACTGAAAAAGCTGAAGTTCTCAGCATGAAGAATCACACAACACAGCACCTACATTATGATGATACACTATCAACTGCAGACCTGAATGCATCCAATTCGGCCTTTCCCAAGCAGTGATGGTCACTGAAAGTATAACAACTAAAAACGCAGCTCTACTGTATGTGTCCAATAGTGCCATCATAACAGAACTTTGAAAAGTCCTATATTATACAGTAGCAAGCATCACAAGTTTCAGATGGTTTTCTAGCAAGTATTTTCCAGAAAAGTGGATTGGTGGCACAAAATTGCTACACTTAGTCGATCTACCTAGCATTATCAGCATGGATACCATTGAGACATGAACAGAAACTGGGGTACCTGCGCTGTCCTGCGGTGGTTGAGGAGGTGGATCCGGCCGATCCCGTTCGGGGGCGCGGGGGCGGCGGGGGTGGAGTCGCCGACGGTGTGCAGGGGCGGCGGATAGAGGGGGACAAGTGGGGGATCTGGCAATGGAGGGAGGGAGGCCACAGTGCGAGGGGAATAGGTGGAGTGGGGGGAGGGTTCTAATGGCCTACTTCGGATGGGCCTAATTCGGATGGGCCGTGTCGTTGTCTGCGCCTGAGGCATGCATGCATGGGAATGGCGGCGACATGGGTTTGCATGCGCGGGTGGCGGACGTGAACTTTATCTATCCGAAATATGTTATGATTTCTACCCGAAAACAAGCTTGCGTTCGACGCGCTCCCGTGCGACGCACGCCTCTCGCGTGATACGCGATTCCGATGCGACTGTGTGCCAAGTTTTATAGATGGAAACTTCTTTAGACACAATGCCATCTCGAAAACAACTGTATGATTGATCATAAAACACATGCATTGTTGTTCAAAGAACTGTCTCATGAATAAATTGTACCATAATTGCGAACATAGTGTGAAACAGAAAACAAAATGTTTGTTTGCAACTAAATAATCCTGGTTTGAAGCTTTAACTGGTTGAAAAACAATTGAGCGTACTCCATATTGTCTTCTGCACTGCCAAAATCCAGTGACCTCTTGCGTTGCGTCATTGGAGATTGCGTCGGGCTTGGTGACGACCCATGTGCTTCAATATTTTTCTCTTTAACATCAATGTAACCATACAACTTAAGTTGTTCTTGGTCTTTCTCTGCCAACTCTCTAGCAAGACCCTCCATTTCTTGGATTCTCACTTCCTATAGAAAACCATAGGAATTGTATTAGGAAGAACTCAAAAAAGATGTAGCCATAAACTAGATGCATGTAACATGTAAAATTTGAACCTCGGAATCAATGTCATCCTCGGGAAAACAACCCGTAGTTCTATTGTACACAATGTACATGTGACATGTCTTGCTGCCATTTAGATCAGAAAGCATTCTTTGTACATCATCTGGTCCTGCAATCAAGAACATTCCTTCTGGCAGCTTCCACGCAGACCCGGGTAAGAAGTAGTACAGTTCTGCTCCCAGTTTGCAACCAAAAGTATCTCTCATTTCACTCATAATGAGATCGTAGGTCACTTTGGCGGGTTCAAAAATTCTGACTTCTGCCGGGTGTTCATCAAAGTATGCTCTCGGGACATGTGACATCTCATCATCCCTACTAACAAAAAATTCCATGACCAGCACCTAGTATCTCACATTAGACTTAATACATTCAATGAGTAAAGGGGCAAACATAATTTTTTATGTGCATAGCAACATTGCGGCGTTGTTACCTGCTTTTTTGGAATGTATCCTTCATGTGGAGTGACTGGGGATTGTGTCATCTCAAACCTTCTCACCTTGTTATGTGGAATGTATCCTTCATGTGGTGTGACTGGGAACTCTGCCATCACAGGGTTCTTATCCTGCGTATGAAACGTCGATAGTGAGTTTGCACACAAGTTTTGAAAGGTCATACCATATCTTGGGTATGCATCGTTGCGAGGTACTTACAAGGGGAGAATTGACGATATGTTGTTGGGGTGGACTGATGTGGCATTGAACGGGTGACTCTATCGCAATGTCTCGAGTGAATGGCGACTGTGCCATCTCATGATGCTTAGCCTACATACAATCGCCAACATAAGGTTGCCACAAATTGAAGATGTTTGTATCATAGAATACATAGGTCCTTAATATATAGAATCGGTGCGAGATACTTACAGGGGGAGAATAATTGAAGACATGTTGTCGGGGTGGCCGTGAGATCGCACAATCTTCTAACATATGTCCTTCCAAGCGGACCTTCTCCAGCATGACCTTATAATCCATGTCCGACCGCTCCTGTAGCAGCTTACTGTCCATATCTGCACGTGCCTGCAACACATAGGCATCCATCCTGACTCGCTCTATTTGTATAATACTGTCCACAAGCTTCCGGTCCTTCTGCAAAGTTTGATGCATTTCCTTGTAGCCTAAGACAAACTTTTTTTCCATGTACCCACAGTCCTTCTTATACTTTTCTTCAATCTCAAGACGCATCTTTGCCATCTTACGGGAAAACTCCTCACGCTCCTCCTTTATCATCCTGTCCACGTATGAACGTTCTTTTTTCAGTTTCTTATCTACCTCAGCGCGATCCTTTTGCACCTTCAAGTCGATCTCCCGACGCGCTTCATGCAAAGACTTGTCGTACTCCGCATGGTTGTTATGCGCCTCTGAGACCATGGTCCCTACAGCAACACATATACCCATAGTACGAAAACTGTATCCACACCCTCATCCAACTAATTCGAAACAATATGACCGTGAAAAAATATTCATAATCAGTTCGTACGATCAACTAGTACAAACTATCAATCAAAAAGCTCTTGCATGACATCCTGTACTCGAATCACACCAGAACTACTCACCTATGGCAAAAGCTGGATTTTCTAATGTGTTCGGAAATTACTTGTTGGTCGAATCAATGGAAAAAAATAATGAGCACTACAATCGAAGATGAGAGAAGCCGTGGATGAGACCTTTTTAATCCGGCGTCGGCGTGGTCGCTTGAGAAGCGATGGCGCGATCCCGACGATGGCTATGTGAGGAGAAACAAGGTAGATGGGGGTGGTTAGGATAGGGTAGATATGCGGTAGAATGGGAAGGTATATGTCCGTGATTGTAGGGTTAATTGGTTATTTTGAAGTAATGCGCTTCGATGCAAGTTTTTTTTAACGAGCGCGATCTTTCCGGGGCTTCGAAAACATGTGCACTGACCGCGAGTCGAACCACATATCACACAAGCCCGAGCCATCGACGTGCCCGTGCCAACCCGCCGCCCACCATTCTAACTTATTGTTCTCTAAAAAAGGAAGAGCAATAAATTCAGTCCAAGAATTTCTAGATATAATTGTCAACCCCTTTTCGTTTGTAATTACGAAATATGTTTGGCGCAATTAGTGGCTAACTGGGTTCTTATTTTTTGAGGAATAGTGGCAACTTGGTTTGATACATGCCAAACGTTACGTTCAGATTAGTTGCATTATTTCGTTCATTTTTTACCAAAAAATCTATACAAAGTGTTAATTGGACAATGTGAACAATGTGGCACGAAGGTTGTCGGCCCAGCCACTGGATGGAACGGATGGTACATGTACACGCAAGTACGATCTCTGACACGCGCATTTCGGGTCCCTGTACATGTACATGTAAACCAACCCAACATTGATCCGGTTCAGTGGATGCATGCATGCTCTATGTGGCACGAAGTATGTCGGCCGAGGCAGTCGACCGACCAGATCGATGCTACAGGAGGGACTCCATTGTAGACCAACGCTCCATGAATGTCCGGTGTGTGTGCTACGTCCACCGTAAGACAAACATAGTTCCGTCAACCCTAAAACCCTTAAACCCTAAACCCTGATAACCCTAACCCCCCCTCCCACTAAACCGTAAAAACATTCAAATTTTTGCCCCACATGGAAACCATTATGCATGCATTCTCTATGTGGTCATGGGATGCCATGAAAGATTTTTGGCATTATACACGCAAGTACGATCTCTGACACGCGCATTTTCGGCCTAGCATGTCAACACCCCGAAAGCACTAGCTGGGTTCCTCACCTGTATGAAACCAACCAAACATCGATCCGGTCCAGTGGATGGATGCATGCTCTATGTGGCACGAAGTTTGTCGGCCGAGCCAGTCAACGGACCGGATCGATGGTACCGGAGGGAATTCATTGTAGACCAATGCTCCATCAATGTCTGGTGTGTGTGCTACGTCCACCGTAAGACAAACATAGTTCCGTCAACCATAAAACCCTTAAACCCTAAACCCTGATAACCCTAACCCCCCCACTAAACCATAAAAACATTCAACTTTTTGCCCCACATGGAAACCATTATGCATGCATTCTCTATGGGGTCATGGGATGCCATGAAAAAAGTTTGGGATTATACATGCAAGTATGATCTCTGACACGCGCATTTCCGGCCTAGCATGTCAACACCCCGAAAGCACTAGCTGCTTTCCTCACCTGTATGAAACCAACCCAACATTGATCCGGTCCAGTGGATGGATGCATGCTCTATGTGGCACGAAGTTTGTCGGCCGAGCCATTCAATGGATCAGATCGATGCTACCGGAGGGAATCCATTGTAGACCAACGCTCCACCAATGTCCTGTGTGTGTGCTACGTCCACCGTAAGACAAACATAGTTCCGTCAACCCTAAATCCCTTAAACCCTAAACCCTGATAACCCTAAACCCCCCCCTCCCACTAAACCGTAAAAACATTCAAAATTTTGCCCAACATGGAAACCATTATGCATTCATTCTCTATGTGGTCATGGGATGCCATTAAGAAAGTTTGGGATCATTAGTACATATACATGCAAGTACGTATTTTTTAAATAAGCGGGGCCCACTGGGGTGTGCTTGGAAATCTTTGAAAAACCTCCATGCACATTCATCTTTGCTGCATGCAAATCGGGCGGCAGCCGCTGTGCCAGTAGCTGTCAAGGCCTTGATGAATCACTATTCACATGCAGGTCCCCGACTCTTGCATGTAGGTCCCCTTGAGGCATAGAACGATGTTTTCAGCATTCAGTCTAGAGGGCATTATAAATTCAAAAAAATTCAAAAAAATACAAAAACTTGGAAACCTAGTTTTGTTTGTGGAAGAGATCATGTGTGCCAAAACTGAGGTGATTTGGAGGTGGTCAAAAAAATGCCCGCATTCCCGGAGAGACCATTTGGTCTAACTTAAGCCAGTTTTTGAAAAAACGTGAATTTTTCCACCACCTCCAAATCACCCAAATTTTCTTGTACATGGTGACCCACATGTGCAAAACATGTGTATGCAAGAAAATTTTGGAAAAAAATATTTTGCAATGCCCCCTTGAGGCATAGACCGATGTTTTCAGTAGTCAGTCTAGAGGGCATTATAAATTCAAAAAAAATCAAAAAAAATACAAAAACTTGGAAACCTAGTTTTGTTTGTGGAAGAGATCATGTGTGCCAAAACTGAGGTGATTTGGAGGTGGTCGAAAAAATGCACATTTCTGATATTTTCACAGGTTACAAAATATATTATTGGACAGAATATAGACAGCACCACACAGCAACAGCACATTCATCGAATACAATAGAAGATAGCTCTCCGAATACAATTCATCATATTAGTCTCCGAAGTCAAAAGACCGAACAAAGATATAACATTACAAGTCTCGAGACCGCGAGTAGCGAGTTTGTCTTCACATTACAAGTCGATATCGATCATCTAAACTACCATCACATAGAAGAGAGTTGCGGTCATCACGATGAGCATCATCGCGATGAAACTGGTCTTCATCCGGTTCCTCCAACGCTCCCTCGTCTCTCCCGCTAGATAGCGGGCGTATCTAGATTCCGCCTCCGCCCTAGTGGTGTACCCTTTGTAACTATTACCGCTGAAACGGTGAACCTGTCTCCAACACTCCTCCCAGTCGTCGTAGACTCCGGGAACCTTACCCTTGTACACGACATACGACGGCATCTCTATGCACAAGCCAAACAACAGACAATACATAAGCAATAAATAAGTATGCAATAAAAGGATCAGAAGAGAAAAGCAAGACATTAATAGCACAATTCATGGTCCTAGTAATAAATAGCATCGATTACATCTAAGTTGAACGACTGTCCAAACCAAAGAGACATACAATTCATTAAAGTTTAATTACAGCATGAGCCAATCAATGTTTCAGAACTACACATAGCATCACTACTTTCGACTCGACTCATGGGACCGGAGCGTGGATGAAGCCGCCGTCTATCCTGATGGTCATGAAATCGCGGGCGTTGTCAGCCTGCATTTGTAGCGTTGTGTCTATCTCACTGCACAGAACACAGAATGTTAGAAAAAATAAAGAACGATCGATGGATGCATTTTTTGTTGTTTTGGTTGATGTTGTTTTGGTGCTGTTTTCGTGCCATTTAGGATGGCTGCAGTGACTTTTTGGTGCCATTTTGATCTCTTAATATGGTTGAAGTGAGAGCAAAATATGGCTGTTATTTTTTTTGTTTTGTTTCAGAAACAGGACAAACCAAAGGGCCCACGTCTCCTCTCCAGATTTTTCGAGGGCCAAAGGGCAGGACGTTTGAGTTTTCGAGGCAACTCCCCACGACTCCCCTCCACTGGCAACTCCCCACGATGCAGGGAACTCCCCTCCTATTCCATTGCCGCTCCATCTGCCTCCCTCTGCCTCCCTCCTCATTCCATTGCCGCTCCATCTTCCTCCCTCTGCCTCCCTCTGCCTCCACCATCAAGCAACTCCCCTCTGCCTCCACCATCGCTGGCCAGGAGGGCAATGGCGGAGGAATCGTGGAGCAACTCCCCTCCGTCTGCCAAGAGAATGGCGGAGGCATCGTGGAGCAACTCCCCTCCGTCTGCCAAGCATCACCAAGGTGAGGCGTCTGGCAAGGAGCCGCTGGTGGTCAACGACGACGTTCCGGTCCCCGGGCAGAAGCAGGACTACACCGTGCCGCTCATGGTTGATATCCACCTGAAGAAGGAGAAGCTGGATGTTGTATGCACCAGCAATTCAGACGAAGCCGACAAGAGGATCCGCGAGATCAGGAGGCGGCTCGGCGGCATGCTTTCTCGGTCGATCGGCGTTGATGTCGAGTACACGAGGGAAGACGAACCTCCACAAAAGGCTGCAGTTCTACAGTTATGCATGGAGGATCTCGTCCTGGTATACCACATCACCGCGGCAACCAAATGGTAAAAACATCCAGATCTGAAGTTTCTGAAGTTCTGACGTTCCTGTCTAATTAGTAGTTTCTGAAGTTTCTGAAGTAGACGCAATAGTTCTGTAGTTCTGAAGTAGATGCAATACTAGTTCTGAAGTTTTAAAGTTTTTGTCTAATTAGTAGTTTCTGTAGTTTCTGAAGTTTCTGAAGTAGATGTAATAGTTCTGAAGTTCTGAAGTAGATGCAATACTAGTTCTGAAGTTCTGAAGTTTCTGTCTAATTAGTAGTTTCTGAAGTTTCTCAAGTAGATGCAATAGTTCTGAAGTTTCTCAAGTAGATGCAATAGTTCTGAAGTTCTGAAGTAGATGCAATACTAGTTCTGAAGTTCTGGAGTAGATGCAATACTAGTTCTGAATTTTATGTCTAATTAGCAGTTTCTGAAGTTTTTGAAGTAGATGAATTTGATGCACCAGATTAATTTGATGCAGGCCCAAGGAACTCCGCCCGCTCCTGCAGGAGAAGAAGCTGTACACCTTTGTTGGCTTCTCCATTGGAGGTGACAAGGAGAAGCTGAAATTGTCTGGTTTGGAGATCAACCCCGACAAGTACGTCGACATGCAGCGCAAATGGAGAGTTTCAAACAATGGAAAGAAGTGGCAGGCTTTGGCTGAGTTTGCAGCCAGCCTCATCCACCCATCATACAAGGAAATGAAGCAGAAGATCAACAAGGAATTGGACCACAAACTATGTGGGGACAGCCCACTGCCAAACAACCTCATCGAGTATGTAGTGAAAGATGCGTACATCACCTATGAGGCATGGAAGAAAATCGAAATCGTCAAAGAAGGTTTGAAGTACTGGCAAGAGGCGGAGGATCATTGGGATGACCCCTACTACTTGGGATATTGAGTTGTTTGTGGTATTATGTGTCTCAGTTTGCAGTTATGTGGTTGAACAAGTTTGCTTTTGTAATGCTGAACAAGTTTGCTTTTGTTATGTTGAACAAGTTTGCTTTTGTAATGATGAACAAGTTTGCTTTTGTTATGTAGTTATGTGATTGTTATGATGCTGGTGCAGAACACTTATGGTTGTGATGTGATGCAAAATCCTTCAACTTTTGGTGATCATTTAGTTCAAGTTTTGGTCAGATCATACAGAATGTTGTCTAGAAGTTTTTGTGATCATTTAGTAGTTTTTTATACAGAAGCCTTTCACTATAACTGAAAAAGCTGAAGTTCTCAGCATGAAGAATCACACAACACAGCACCTACATTATGATGATACACTATCAACTGCAGACCTGAATGCATCCAATTCGGCCTTTCCCAAGCAGTGATGGTAACTGAAAGTATAACAACTAAAAACGTAGCTCTACTGTATGTGTCCAATAGTGCCATCATAACAGAACTTTGAAAAGTCCTATATTATACAGTAGCAAGCATCACAAGTTTCAGATGGTTTTCTAGCAAGTATTTTCCAGAAAAGTGGATTGGTGGCACAAAATTGCTACACTCAGTCGGTCTACCTAGCATTATCAGCATGGATACCATTGAGACGTGAACAGAAACTGGGGTACCTACGCTGTCCTACGGTGGTTGAGGAGATGGATCCGGCCGATCCCGTTCGGGGGGCGCGGGGGCGGCGGGGATGGAGTCGCCGACGGCGTGCAGGGGCGGCGGACAGAGGGGGACAAGTGGGGGATCTGGCGATGGAGGGAGGGAGGCCACAGTGTGAGGGGAATAGGTGGAGTGGGGGAGGGTTCTAATGACCTACTTCGGATGGGCCTAATTCGGATGGGTTGTCTCGTTGTCAACGCCTGAGGCATGCATGCATGGGAATGGCGGCGACGTGGGTTTGCATGCGCGGGTGGCGGACGTGAACTTTATCTATCCGAAATATGTTATGATTTCTACCCGAAAACAAGCTCGCGTGCGACGCACTCCCGTGCGACGCACGCCTCTCGCGTGATACGCGATTCCCATGCGACTGCGTGCCAAGTTTTATAGATGGAAACTTCTTTAGACACAATGTCATCTCAAAAACAACTCAGAAACAACTGTATGATTGATCATAAAACACATGCATTGTTGTTCAAAGAACTGTCTCATGAATAAATTGTACCATAATTGCGAATATAGTGTGAAACAGAAAACAAAATGTTTGTTTGCAACTAAATAATCCTGGTTTGAAGCTTAAACTGGTTGAAAAACAATTGAGCCTACTCCATATTGTCTTCTGCACTACCAAAATTCAGTGACCTCTTGTGTTGCGTCGTTGGAGATTGCGTCCGGCTTGACGACGACCCATGTGCTTCAATCTTTTTCTCTTTAACATCAATGTAACCATACAACTTAAGTTGTTATTGGTCTTTCTCTGCCAACTCTCTAGCAAGACCCTCCATTTCTTTGATTCTCACTTCCTGTAGAAAACCATAGGAATTGTATTAGGAAGAACTCAAAAAAGACGTAGCCATAAACTAGATGCATGTGACATGTAAAATTTGAACCTCGGAATCAATGTCATCCTCGGGAAAACAACCCATAGTTCTATTGTACACAATGTACAGGTGACATGTCTTGCTGCCATTCAGGTCAGGAAGCATTTTTTGTACATCATATGGTCCTGCAATCAAGAACATTCCTTCTGGCAGCTTCCACACAGACCCGGGTAAGAAGTAGTACAGTTCTGCTCCCAGTTTGCAACCAAAAGTATCTCTCGTTTCACTCATAATGAGATCGTAGGTCACTTTGGCGGGTTCAAAAATTCTGACTTCTGCCGGGTGTTCATCAAAGTATGCTCTCGGGACATGTGACATCTCATCATCCCTACTAACAAAAAATTCCATGACCATCACCTAGTATCTCACATCAGAGTTAATACCATCGGCTTGTCGCTAAGGGTTATCGACAAGTTCAAGGGGTTGACTACGATGAGACTTTCTCACCGGTAGCGAAGCTGAAGTCCGTCCGAATCATGTTAGCAATTGCCGCATTCTATGATTACGAAATATGGCAAATGGACGTCAAAACGGCATTCCTTAATGGTTTCCTTAAGGAAGAATTGTATATGATGCAGCCGGAAGGTTTTGTCGATCCTAAGAAATGCTGACAAAGTGTGCAAGCTCCAACGCTCGATTTATGGGCTGGTGCAAGCATCTCGGAGTTGGAACATTCGCTTTGATGAGATGATCAAAGCGTTTGGGTTTACACAGACTTATGGAGAAGCCTGCGTTTACAAGAAAGTGAGTGGGAGCTCTGTAGCATTTCTCATATTATATGTAGATGACATACTTTTGATGGGAAATGATATAGAACTCTTGGACAGCATCAAGGCCTACTTGAATAAAAGTTTTTCAATGAAGGACCTTGGAGAAGCTGCTTATATATTAGGCATCAAAATCTATAGAGATAGATCAAGACGCCTCATAGGTCTTTCACAAAGCACATACCTTGATAAGATATTGAAGAAGTTCAATATGGATCAATCCAAGAAGGGGTTCTTGCCTGTGTTGCAAGGTATGAAATTGAGCTCAGCTCAATGTCCGACCACGGCAGAAGATATAGAAGAGATGAGCGTCATCCCCTATGCCTCAGCCATAGGTTCTATTATGTATGCCATGCTGTGTACCAGACCTGATGTAAACCTTGTCGTAAGTTTGGTAGGAAGGTACCAAAGTAATCCCGGCAAGGAACACTGGACAGCGGTCAAGAATATCCTGAAGTACCTGAAAAGGACTAAGGAAATGTTTCTCGTTTATGGAGGTGACGAAGAGCTCGTCGTAAAGGGTTACGTCGACGCTAGCTTCGACACAGATCTGGATGACTCTAAGTCACAAGCCGGATACGTGTATATTTTGAATGGTGGGGCAGTGAGCTGGTGCAGTTGCAAGCAAAGCGTCGTGGCGGGATCTACATGTGAAGCGGAGTACATGGCAGCCTCGGAGGCAGCACATGAAGCAATATGGGTGAAGGAGTTCATCACCGACCTAGGAGTCATACCCAATGCGTTGGGGCCGATCAAGCTCTTCTGTGACAACTCTGGAGTTATTGCACTTGCCAAGGAGCCTAGGTTTCACAAGAAGACAAGGCACATCAAGCGTCGCTTCAACTCCATTCGTGAAAATGTTCAAGATGGAGACATAGAGATTTGTAAAGTACATACGGACCTGAATGTAGCAGATCCATTGACTAAACCTCTCCCTAGAGCAAAACATGATCAACACCAGAATTCCATGGGTGTTCGATTCATCACAATGTAACTAGATTATTGACTCTAGTGCAAGTGGGAGACTGTTGGAAATATGCCCTAGAGGCCATAATAAAAGCATTATTATTATATTTCCTTGTTCATGATAATTGTCTTTATTCATGCTATAATTGTGTTATCCGGAAATCGTAATGCATGTGTGAATAACAGACACCAACATGTCCCTAGTGAGCCTCTAGTTGACTAGCTCGTTGATCAACAGATAGTCATGGTTTCCTGACTATGGACACTGGATGTCATTGATAACGAGATCACATCATTGGGAGAATGATGTGATGGACGAGACCCAATCCTAAACATAGCACAAGATCGTATAGTTCGTTTGCTAGAGTTTTGCAATGTCAAAGTATCTTTTCCTTAGACCATGAGATCGTGTAACTCCCGGATACCGTAGGAGTGCTTTGGGTATGCCAAACGTCACAACGTAACTGGGTGACTATAAAGGTAGACTACGGGTATCTCTGAAAGTGTCTGTTGGGTGACATGGATCAAGACTGGGATTTGTCACTCCGTATGACGGAGAGGTATCACTGGGCCCACTCGGTAATGCATCATCATAATGAGCTCAGAGTGACCAAGTGTCTGGTCACGGGATCATGCATTATGGTACGAGTAAAGTGACTTGCCGGTAACGAGATTGAACGAGGTATTGGGATACCGACGATCGAATCTCGGGCAAGTAACATATCGATAGACAAAGGGAATAGCGTACGGGGTTGATTGAATCCTCGACATCGTGGTTCATCCGATGAGATCATCGTGGAGCATGTGGGAGCCAACATGGGTATCCAGATCCCGCTGTTGGTTATTGACCGGAGAGTCGTCTCGGTCATGTCTGCTTGTCTCTCGAACCCGTAGGGTCTACACACTTAAGGTTCAGTTACGCTAGGGTTGTAGGGATATGTATATGCAGTAACCCGAATGTTGTTCGGAGTCCCGGATGAGATCCCGGACGTCACGAGGAGTTCCGGAATGGTCCGGAGATAAAGATTTATATATGGGAAGTCCTGTTTCGGGCATCGGGACAAGTTTCGGGGTTATCGGTATTGTACTGGGACCACCGGAAGGGTCCCGGGGGTCCACCGGGTGGGTCCACCTGTCCCGGGGGGCCACATGGGCTGTAAGGGGGTGCGCCTTGGCCTAATGGGCCAAGGGCACCAGCCCCACATAGGCCCATGCGCCTAGGGTTTAGAAGGGGAAGAGTCCTAGGAGGGTAAGGCACCTCCTAGGTGCCTTGGGGGGGAGGGAAACCCCCTTGGCCGCCGCACCCCCTAGGAGATTGGATCTCCTAGGGCCGGCCACCCCCCTTGGCCCTCCTATATATAGTGGGGGGAGAGGAGGGACTTCATACCTGAACGCCTCGGCCTTTGGTTGCCTCCTTCTCCCTCCCCAACACCTCCTCAACCTCCATAGTGCTTAGCGAAGCTCTGCCGGAGTACTGCAGCTCCATCAACACCACGCCGTCGTGCTGCTGCTGGTGCCATCTCCCTCAACCTCTCCTCCCTCCCTTGCTGGATCAAGAAGGAGGAGACGTGGCTGTTCCGTACGTGTGTTGAACGCGGAGGTGCCGTCCGTTCGGCGCTGGTCATCGGTGATTTGGATCACGTCGAGTACGACTACATCATCACCGTTCTTTTGAACGCTTCCGCTCGCGATCTACAAAGGTATGTAGATGCATCTAATCACTCGTTGCTAGATGAACTCCTAGATGATCTTGGTGAAACGAGTAGGAAAATTTTTGTTTTCTGCAACATTCTCCAACAGTGGCATCATGAGCTAGGTCTATGCGTAGTTCTTCTTGCGCGAGTAGAACACAATTTGTTGTGGGCGTAGATTTGTCAACTTTCTTGCCGTTACTAGTCCTTTCTTGCTTCAGCGGTATTGTGGGATGAAGCGGCCCGGACCAACCTTACACGTACGCTTACGTGAGACCGGTTCCACCGACTAACATGCACTAGTTGCATAAGGTGGCTGGCGGGTGTCTGTCTCTCCTACTTTAGTTGGAGCGGAATCGATGAACAGGGTCCTTATGAAGGGTAAATAGAAGTTGACAAATCACGTTGTGGCTTTAACGTAGGTAAGAAAACGTTCTTGCTAGAACCCTAATTCAGCCACGTAAAACTTGCAACAACAATTAGAGGACGTCTAACTTGTTTTTGCAGCAAGTGGTTTGTGATATGATATGGCCAAAGTTGTGATGAATGATGAATGATCTATATGTGATGTATGAGATGTTCATGCTATTGTAATAGGATTCACGATTTGCATGTCGATGAGTATGACAACCGGCAGGAGCCATAGGAGTTGTCTTTATTCTTTTATATGACCTGCGTGTCATCAAGAAACGCCATGTAAATTACTTTACTCTATTGCTAAACGCGTTAGCCATAGTAGTAGAAGTAATAGTTGGCGAGCAACTTCATGGAGACACGATGATGGAGATCATGATGATGGAGATCATGATGATGGAGATCATGGTGTCAAGCCGGTGACAAGATGATCATGGAGCCCCAAGATGGAGATCAAAGGAGCTATGTGATATTGGCCATATCATGTCACGTTTATTATTTGATTGCATGTGATGTTTATCATGTTTTGCATCTTGTTTACTTAGAACGACGGTAGTAAATAAGATGATCCCTCACAATAATTTCAAGAAGTGTTCCCCCTAACTGTGCACCGTTGCGACAGTTCGCTGTTTCAAAACACCACGTGATGATCGGGTGTTTTATTCAGACGTTCACATACAACGGGTGTAAGACAGATTTACACATGCAAACACTTAGGTTGACTTGACGAGCCTAGCATGTACATACATGGCCTCGGAACACAGAAGACCGAAAGGTCGAGCATGAGTCGTATAGAAGATACGATCAACATGAAGATGTTCACCGATATTGACTAGTCCGTCTCACGTGATGATCGGACACGATCTAGTTTAACTCGGATCATGTAATACTTAGATGACCAGAGGGATGTCTAATCTAAGTGGGAGTTCACTAATAATTTGATTAGTTGAACTTAATTATCATGAACTTAGTCTAAAATCTTTGCAATATGTCTTGTAGATCAAATGGCCAACGTAGTCCTCAACTTCAACGCGTTCCTAGAGAAAACTAAGCTGAAAGACGATGGCAGCAACTATACGGACTGGGTCCGGAACCTGAGGATCATCCTCATAGCTGCCAAGAAAGATTATGTCCTACAAGCACCGCTTGGTGACGCACCCGTTCTCCCTGCAGAACAAGATGTTATGAACGCTTGGCAGGCACGTTTCGATGACTACTCCCTCGTTCAGTGCGGCATGCTTTACAGCCTAGAGCCGGGGCTCCAAAAGCGTTTTGAGAGACATGGAGCATATGAGATGTTCGAAGAGCTGAAAATGGTTTTCCAAGCTCATGCCCGGGTCGAGAGATATGAAGTCTCCGACAAATTCTTTAGCTGTAAGATGGAGGAAAACAGTTCTGTCCGTGAGCACATACTCACTATGTCTGGGTTGCATAACCGCTTGACTCAGCTGGGAGTTAATCTCCCGGATGATGCGGTTATTGACAGAATCCTCCAGTCGCTTCCACCAAGCTACAAGAGCTTTGTGATGAACTTCAATATGCAGGGGATGGAAAAGACCATTCCTGAAGTATTTGCTATGCTGAAATCAGCAGAGGTAGAAGTCAGAAAGGAACATCAAGTGTTGATGGTCAATAAAACCACTAAGTTCAAGAAAGGCAAGGGTAAAAAGAACTTCAAGAAGGACGGCAAGGAGGTTGCCGCGCCCGGCAAGCAAGCTGCTGGGAAGAAGCCAAAGAATGGACCCAAGCCCGAGACTGAGTGCTTTTATTGCAAGGGAAGCGGTCACTGGAAGCGGAACTGCCCTAAGTACTTAGCGGATAAGAAGGCCGGCAAAACAAAAGGTATATGTGATATACATGTAATTGATGTGTACCTTACTAGTGCCCGTAGTAGCTCCTGGGTATTTGATACCGGTGCAGTTGCTCACATTTGTAACTCAAAGCAGGGGCTGCGGAATAAGCGGAAACTAGCAAAGGACGAGGTGACGATGCACGTCGGGAATGGTTCCAAGGTCAATGTGATCGCCGTCGGCACGCTACCTCTGCATCTCCCTTCGGGATTAGTTTTAAACCTTAATAATTGTTATTTAGTGCCAGCTTTGAGCATGAACATTGTATCGGGATCTTGTTTAATTCGAGATGGCTACTCTTTTAAATCTGAGAATAATGGTTGTTCCATTTTTATGAGAGATATGTTTTATGGTCATGCTCCTATGGTGAATGGTTTATTCCTTATGAATCTCGAACGTGATGCTACCAATATTCATAATGTGAGTACCAAAAGAAGTAAGGTTGATAATGATAGTCCCACATACTTGTGGCACTGCCGCCTTGGTCACATAGGTGTTAAACGCATGAAGAAGCTCCATGCTGATGGACTTTTAGAGTCTCTTGATTATGAATCATTTGACACGTGCGAACCATGCCTTATGGGTAAAATGACCAAGACTCCATTCTCAGGAACAATGGAGCGAGCAACCGACTTATTGGAAATCATACATACTGATGTGTGCGGTCCGATGAGTGTTGAGGCTCGCGGTGGCTATCGTTATGTTCTCACCCTCACTGATGATTTAAGTAGGTATGGGTATATCTACTTAATGAAACACAAGTCTGAAACCTTTGAAAAGTTCAAGGAGTTTCAGAGTGAGGTTGAAAATCAACGTGACAGGAAAATCAAGTTTCTACGATCAGATCGTGGAGGAGAATACTTGAGTCACGAGTTTGGGGCACACTTAAGAAAATGTGGAATAGTTTCACAACTCACGCCGCCTGGAACACCTCAGCGTAATGGTGTGTCCGAACGTCGTAATCGCACTCTGTTAGATATGGTGCGATCTATGATGTCTCTTACCGATTTACCGCTTTCTTTTTGGGGCTATGCTTTAGAGACTGCCGCATTCACTTTAAATAGGGCTCCGTCGAAATCCGTTGAGACGACACCGTATGAATTATGGTTTGGGTAGAAACCTAAGCTGTCGTTTCTAAAAGTTTGGGGATGTGATGCTTATGTCAAGAAACTTCAACCTGAAAAGCTCGAACCCAAATCGGAAAAATGCGTCTTCATAGGGTACCCAAAAGAAACTATTGGGTACACCTTCTACCTCAGATCCGAAGGCAAGATCTTTGTTGCCAAGAATGGGTCCTTTCTGGAGAAAGAGTTTCTCTCGAAAGAAGTAAGTGGGAGGAAAGTAGAGCTTGATGAAGTATTGCCTCTTGAACCGGAAAATGGCGCAACTCAAGAAAATGTTCCTGAGGTGCCTGCACCGACTAGAGAGGAAGTTAATGAAAATGATCAAGATACTTCTGATCAAGCCCCTACTGAAATTCGAAGGTCCACAAGGACACGTTCCGCACCAGAGTGGTACGGCAACCCTGTCTTGGAAATCATGTTGTTGGACAACGGTGAACCTTCGAACTATGAAGAAGCGATGGCGGGACCAGATTCCGACAAATGGCTAGAAGCCATGAAATCCGAGATAGGATCCATGTATGAAAACAAAGTATGGACTTTGACTGACTTGCCCGTTGAGCGGCGAGCCATAGAAAATAAATGGATCTTTAAGAGGAAGACAGACGCGGATGGTAATGTGACCATCTATAAAGCTCGGCTTGTCGCTAAGGGTTATCGACAAGTTCAAGGGGTTGACTACGATGAGACTTTCTCACCGGTAGCGAAGCTGAAGTCCGTCCGAATCATGTTAGCAATTGCCGCATTCTATGATTACGAAATATGGCAAATGGACGTCAAAACGGCATTCCTTAATGGTTTCCTTAAGGAAGAATTGTATATGATGCAGCCGGAAGGTTTTGTCGATCCTAAGAATGCTGACAAAGTATGCAAGCTCCAACGCTCGATTTATGGGCTGGTGCAAGCATCTCGGAGTTGGAACATTCGCTTTGATGAGATGATCAAAGCGTTTGGGTTTACACAGACTTATGGAGAAGCCTGCGTTTACAAGAAAGTGAGTGGGAGCTCTGTAGCATTTCTCATATTATATGTAGATGACATACTTTTGATGGGAAATGATATAGAACTCTTGGAAAGCATCAAGGCCTACTTGAATAAAAGTTTTTCAATGAAGGACCTTGGAGAAGCTGCTTATATATTAGGCATCAAAATCTATAGAGATAGATCGAGACGCCTCATAGGTCTTTCACAAAGCACATACCTTGATAAGATATTGAAGAAGTTCAATATGGATCAATCCAAGAAGGGGTTCTTGCCTGTGTTACAAGGTGTGAAATTGAGCTCAGCTCAATGTCCGACCACGGCAGAAGATATAGAAGAGATGAGCGTCATCCCCTATGCCTCAGCCATAGGTTCTATTATGTATGCCATGCTGTGTACCAGACCTGATGTTAACCTTGCCGTCAGTTTGGTAGGAAGGTACCAAAGTAATCCCGGCAAGGAACACTGGACAACGGTCAAGAATATCCTAAAGTACCTGAAAAGGACTAAGGAAATGTTTCTCGTTTATGGAGGTGACGAAGAGCTCGTCGTAAAGGGTTACGTCGACGCTAGCTTCGACACAGATCTGGATGACTCCAAGTCACAAACCGGATACGTGTATATTTTGAATGGTGGGGCAGTAAGCTGGTGCAGTTGCAAGCAAAGCGTCGTGGCGGGATCTACATGTGAAGCGGAGTACATGGCAGCCTCGGAGGCAGCACATGAAGCAATATGGGTGAAGGAGTTCATCACCGACCTAGGAGTCATACCCAATGCGTCGGGGCCAATCAAGCTCTTCTGTGACAACACTGGAGCTATTGCACTTGCCAAGGAGCCCAGGTTTCACAAGAAGACAAGGCACATCAAGCGTCGCTTCAACTCCATTCGTGAAAATGTTCAAGATGGAGACATAGAGATTTGTAAAGTACATACGGACCTGAATATAGCAGATCCGTTGACTAAACCTCTCCCTAGAGCAAAACATGATCAACACCAGAATTCCATGGGTGTTCGATTCATCACAATGTAACTAGATTATTGACTCTAGTGCAAGTGGGAGACTGTTGGAAATATGCCCTAGAGGCAATAATAAAAGCATTATTATATTTCCTTGTTCATGATAATTGTCTTTATTCATGCTATAATTGTGTTATCTGGAAATCGTAATACATGTGTGAATAACAGACACCAACATGTCCCTAGTGAGCCTCTAGTTGACTAGCTCGTTGATCAATAGATAGTCATGGTTTCCTGACTATGGACACTGGATGTCATTGATAACGAGATCACATCATTGGGAGAATGATGTGATGGACAAGACCCAATCCTAAACATAGCACAAGATCGTATAGTTCGTTTGCTAGAGTTTTCTAATGTCAAGTATCTATTCCTTTGACCATGAGATCGTGTAACTCCCGGATACCGTAGGAGTGCTTTGGGTATGCCAAACGTCACAACGTAACTGGGTGACTATAAAGGTAGACTACGGGTATCTCCGAAAGTGTCTGTTGGGTGACATGGATCAAGACTGGGATTTGTCACTCCGTATGACGGAGAGGTATCACTGGGCCCACTCGGTAATGCATCATCATAATGAGCTCAGAGTGACCAAGTGTCTGGTCACGGGATCATGCATTACGATACGAGTAAAGTGACTTGCCGGTAACGAGATTGAACGAGGTATTGGGATACCGACGATCGAATCTCGGGCAAGTAACATATCGATAGACAAAGGGAATAGCGTACGGGGTTGATTGAATCCTCGACATCGTGGTTCATCCGATGAGATCATCGTGGAGCATGTGGGAGCCAACATGGGTATCCAGATCCCGCTGTTGGTTATTGACCGGAGAGTCGTCTCGGTCATGTCTGCTTGTCTCTCGAACCCGTAGGGTCTACACACTTAAGGTTCAGTTACGCTAGGGTTGTAGGGATATGTATATGCAGTAACCCGAATGTTGTTCGGAGTCCCGGATGAGATCCCGGACGTCACGAGGAGTTCCGGAATGGTCCGGAGATAAAGATTTATATATGGGAAGTCCTGTTTCGGGCATCGGGACAAGTTTCGGGGTTATCGGTATTGTACTGGGACCACCGGAAGGGTCCCGGGGGTCCACCGGGTGGGTCCACCTGTCCCGGGGGGCCACATGGGCTGTAAGGGGGTGCGCCTTGGCCTAATGGGCCAAGGGCACCAGCCCCACATAGGCCCATGCGCCTAGGGTTTAGAAGGGGAAGAGTCCTAGGAGGGTAAGGCACCTCCTAGGTGCCTTGGGGGGGAGGGAAACCCCCTTGGCCGCCGCACCCCCTAGGAGATTGGATCTCCTAGGGCCGGCCACCCCCCTTGGCCCTCCTATATATAGTGGGGGGAGAGGAGGGACTTCATACCTGAACGCCTCGGCCTTTGGTTGCCTCCTTCTCCCTCCCCAACACCTCCTCAACCTCCATAGTGCTTAGCGAAGCTCTGCCGGAGTACTGCAGCTCCATCAACACCACGCCGTCGTGCTGCTGCTGGTGCCATCTCCCTCAACCTCTCCTCCCTCCCTTGCTGGATCAAGAAGGAGGAGACGTGGCTGTTCCGTACGTGTGTTGAACGCGGAGGTGCCGTCCGTTCGGCGCTGGTCATCGGTGATTTGGATCACGTCGAGTACGACTACATCATCACCGTTCTTTTGAATGCTTCCGCTCGCGATCTACAAAGGTATGTAGATGCATCTAATCACTCGTTGCTAGATGAACTCCTAGATGATCTTGGTGAAACGAGTAGGAAAATTTTTGTTTTCTGCAACGTTCACCAACAAGGATAGGGTAGATATGCGGTACAATGGGAAGGTATATATCCGTGATTGTAGGGTTAATTAGTTATTTTGAAGTAATGCGCTTCGATTCAAGTTTTTTTTAACGAGCGCGATCTTTTCGGGGCTTCGAAAATATGTGCACTGACCGCGGGTCGAACCACATATCACACAAGCCCGAGCCATCGCCGTGCCCGTGCCAACCCGCCGCCCACCATTCTAACTTATTGTTCTCTAAAAAAGGAGGAGCAATAAATTCAGTCCAAGAATTTCTAGATATAATTGTCAAGCCATTTTCGTTCGTAATTACGAGATATGTTTGGCGCAATTAGTGGCTAACTGGGTTCTTTTTTTTGAGGAATAGTGGAAACTTGGTTTGATACATGCCAAACATTACGTTCGTATTAGTTGCATTATTTCGTTCATTTTTACCAAAAAAATCTATACAAAGTGTTAATTGGACAATGTGAACAATGTGGCATGAAGGTTGTCGGCCCAGCCAGTGGATGGAACGGATGGTACATGTACACGCAAGTACGATCTCTGACACGCGCATTTCGGGTTCCTGTACATGTACATGTAAACCAACCCAACATTGATCCGGTTCAGTGGATGCATGCATGCTCTTTGTGGCATGAAGTATGTCGGCCGAGCCAGTCGACGGACCAGATCGATGCTACAGGAGGGACTCCATTGTAGACCAATGCTCCATCAATGTCCGATGTGTGTGCTACGTCCACCGTAAGACAAACATAGTTCCGTCAACCCTAAAACCCTTAAACCCTAAACCCTGATAACCCTAAACCCCTCCCCCCTCCCACTAAACTGTAAAAACATTCAAATTTTTGCCCCACATGGAAACCATTATGCATGCATTCTCTATGTGGTCATGGGATGCCATGAAAGATTTTTGAGATTATACACGCAAGTACGATCTCTGACACGCGCATTTCCGGCCTAGCATGTCAACACCCCGAAAGCACTAGCTGGGTTCCTCACCTGTATGAAACCAACCAAACATCCATCCCGTCCAGTGGAT
>NC_041386.1:621226967-621283799 GCF_002162155.2 Triticum dicoccoides
ATTCAAATTTTTGCCCCACATGGAAACCATTATGCATGCATTCTCTATGGGGTCATGGGATGCCATGAAAAAAGTTTGGGATTATACATGCAAGTACGATCTCTGACACGCGCATTTCCGGCCTAGCATGTCAACACCCCGAAAGCACTAGCTGCTTTCCTCACCTGTATGAAACCAACCCAACATTGATCAGGCCAAGTGGATGGATGCATGCTCTATGTGGCACGAAGTTTGTCGGCCGAGCCATTCAACGGATCGGATCGATGCTACCGGAGGGAATCCATTGTAGACCAACGCTCCACCAATGTCCGGTGTGTGTGCTACGTCCACCGTAAGACAAACATAGTTCCGTCAACCCTAAAACCCTTAAACCCTAAACCCTGATAACCCTAACCCCCCCCCCACTAAACCGTAAAAACATTCAAAATTTTGCCCAACATGGAAACCATTATGCATTCATTCTCTATGTGGTCATGGGATGCCATCAAGAAAGTTTGGGATCATTAGTACATATACATGCAAGTACGTTCTCTAACACATGCATTTCCGGGCTTGCATGTAAACACTCAACCCTAAACCCTGATAACCCTAACCCCTGATAACCCTAAACCCCTAAACCCCTAAACCCTAATGACCCTAAACCTCGTAAACCCCACACCGAGTTCACAAGATTTTCTTATTTCTTTATATCATTTATCCAAATCTCACATAACTCACGCGGCCCACCCCTCCCTAAATCCCGCGATTACAGCTCCACATTCTAACCACCTGGGCCGTCCACACCTCCCACGACTGCTGCAAGATCAGATCGGAGATGCCGGTCACCCACGGAATACAGGAGTCGGCGGCCACCACTCGCCGCCCACCGCCAACGTGATCTGAGGGCTCGGACGTCAGTGTTCTTCTCCCCGCCTCCTCCTCGCGTGAACGCGCCGTTTTTCCTTTGCGCCGTCGACCGCGCTATACCGGCACTTATAGTTTCCGACGCACTAACCGCCACCATCTACTCGGTGGCACCATCTCTGAGATAAGGTATTAGCTGATCGTAACTCTTTATAATCGTTGTCCGCCGATGCTTTAGTTGTTGAACCCTCATAGGTTTTGCACCCAAATAGGTTCTGTGCTTAAACCCATAAGTGGATCATATGTTAAATGACCCAGTTAATTTTGTTAAAATTAATTCTCTGCTAATTTTTTTATACATTTTCCAATTTTTTTCAGATTAATTGAGCCTGATTTTATCATTGCATAGGAGGCAGCAATGTCAGTTTCAGATACGAACCTTAATAATGGAGAAAAGCCCATCTCCGAAATTACCGATGCGGTAAGTAATTTACTGTTTGTGTACAATCGTTTCGTACACATAATTCACGTGTACTCAGTAATATTTAATGTCATGTAATAGGAACTCGCCGAAAAACATGGTCATATGAAGTTAGTATGCTCACAGACAAGGTTCGGAAAAACCATGAAACTGTTGTCACTAGACCACAAAAAGTACATCATATCAGAAACAAGTCTTGGCGGTCTAACCCAGATGCATGAAGTGACTCTACGGCGCATAATGTTGGTTAGACTAGCCAAGAGCATAGATATGGACACGCAATCCATTACCATCGGTAAAACGCCAATTCCTATAACAAAAGAGGACGTGCAAGGTATATTTGGCATTCTGATAGAAGGGGAGGATATAGAGCCACATCTGGAAATGCAAACCGACACAGAATTGTTTACCGCCTATGCAAACAATGGGCAAATTTTGATTTCTGACCTAGAAACGGCGATCCGAGCTTCCAAAGCCCCACACGGCGATTTCCTGAGGCGGTTCATTCTGTACGCAATTGGTACTGTTCTAGCACCAACAACACAACATTATGTGGACTCGAAATTTCTCAACCTTGTTACAGATCTTGAAAACCTTCAGAAATTTAACTGGGGATGTTTCACACTTAATCACTTCTTCAAGTCCGTTCACAAGTTTAGAAATCGAGATCACATAAATCTACAAGGAAATCTAATTCTGCTCCAGGTTCGTGATAGATCACTACTTAATGTCCTTTAATTATTGTTCTGTTGCATATCTGTATGGTGATGAACTAATTTATTGTGTAGTATTGGTACTGGGAGCATGTGCGTAGTGGCCGATTAATGTATGCTTCTAGACCCCCTCCATTGCTCGCATGATGAGACGAAATGATGGCTACTTTAAGAGGCGATGCTTACGAGAAAGGAGGTCTTCATAACGGGCTGGTACCTATCTACAACTGAACTTTCTATATCCGATTTTTTATTTGGTACTAATGGTTCATTATATTTTAAAAAAATAGGCTGTCATGGAAATTTGTGCTCCTCAACGACCGTCCGAGAATTCTAATAATTTTCCAAGAAAAAAAGATGAACATGTGCATCAACATGATTTGTATCGAGCACCATCACAAGGACAACAATTTAGTAGCCAGCAAGTATGTACTCCAAAGACTATTTGTTTTTGCAATTTCACAAATAGGTGTCATGGAACCTCATTCATTTAGCTATTGTCATCAATGGGGTTTTATTTTGTTTACACAGATTGAAATTGTAGTTGAAGTCATGAATGCACGCATTGCTGATCATGAAAAGAAGGTAGGCAGGAAGTTAATGGAAATTGAGCACAGATTTGATGTCAAATACCAGACTCTAGGTGAAGACTTGATCGACATGAAGAATAAAACTGGCACTAATCCTAGGTTGTCGAAGGCCGAGGACGAAATTAAAGACTTAAGGAGGGAACTCCATGTATTTCATACTGTGCATTTTGTATTTTTTATGAATATGTTCCTTCATGTTCATTATTGTTTGCATTGTTACAGGACTTAAAATACGAATTTACAAGGAACCGACAATCAGTGTCACAGAAAGGAGGCATGCAGGTGATCAAAATTGGCCCAACACGTTAATATCTAAAAGTAACAAACTAATGATGAACTACCTTTGTTCATTGTAGGATCAAGTCAATGTGTGCAATTCATCCCTGACAGGAACTCCTAGGGCTAGCCAATTCACGATAGGGACTTCGACTACACCAAGTGCAAGACATGTGATGGAAAACAATGAGGAACTACAATTAACTCCGATGAAGCCTGTCTTTGGTAATGATTATAAGTTCACGGATGAGGACATAGAGACAGCCATTTACATCCGCGGAACATATGACCCTGTTGAAATAGCTAGAATCGGAGACATTTCCCTCACAGCAGAAAATCTGAAGCGAAATTTGGACGACAAATACATTTATGGTGATGTAAGCCCATTATACTCTATTCTACATCATTACTGTAATAACTGTCTTATTATTGTATGATTGAAAATTTCGCAGATTATTATGGCATATGCTCGCATTAGCCAAATTGAGAATGATACTACCTCAATCATATCCCCTCAAGAAACCGAAAAGCTGTTACAAATGAAGGGGTGGTTCCTATTGGACATGCAGCCTCATGGTTAGCTCGTGTAGCAGGAAAATTTGTAGGGCGCCGAAAGGTACACGTTTTCCACACTTTCATAGTTTACGTACACACTATACACGACAAATTTCGGTTCTCAACCCAACCCAAATTTTACTGCAGGTGCATGTCCCACTCAATGTACACCAAAACCATTGGATGCTAATGATGTTTAATTTTGACAAAAAAGAAATTCAGACTCTGAACTCCATGAATTATTATTGCGACAAGACCAAGGAAGATTCTCTTGTAAGTGTTCTCTTGCTGCCTCTTTTGATCCGCATGGAACATGAGCTCCCAAAGTACCGTAACCCTATGTATAACTCGTCGTACCCTAGGTGGACTCGATTCAGTTCTGCATTAACGAAGCTGTCAAGAAAGGGTTGATATCACCAGCTAATAACATCAATTTTGCCAAATGGACCAAAAAACGCTATGAGAACATACCACAACAGACCGATGGGTACGCATGGCCTCATAAATTATTATTTGCGTACACGAATAAGATTACTGATCTTTAACTAAACATCGCAGGACTTCCTGTGCGGTTTGGACACTGCAGTACATGTTGTCATGGAACGGGGATGAAATGACCGATATTTTGAACCAGGTAATTGAATGCCTAATTTAAATTTGTACTTTGTTTAGCTTGAAAGCTATGCTGACGTCAGTGTCGGTTATCCAATATAGGCAAGGATAGATATTTTCAGGTGGAAAATATGTACAGCCTTACTGCATTCAAATTGCAATGCGCTTCGTCTCGAATCATATAAGTTTCCCATAACGGTTAGCGCTACATGAAGAATATATCATTTATTTCATAAGTCTCATGATTAGAACTAACACAACACTGTCTCTTATATAGAAGGAGGTGTACGATGCCCAGCAAGCAGTTCTACCTGATGCTTCAGAAGAGGACGTACAATTAGTCAACAATCCCGATGGTTCCAACGAACCTGACACGTCCAACTCCCAGAAGGATACCGATGCACCCAACTCCCCCAAAAATGGTGCACCCAACTCCCCCAAAAGGAAGAGAGCACGTGGACGCCCGAGAAAGCTAGTCGACCCCGAGGAAGCAGAAAAAACAAAGAGTCTTAAAGAACTGAAACTTAAATTTGACAGCAAGACCATAGCCAACCAAGTGTCTTCGTTACCATCACGGTCACGCAGAGAGCATAAACCAGCACCAGCTTTATTGATCCCATTCAAAAACAAATAGGTAGCATCAATTGATACATGCTCATGCTCATGCTCTACTTCTAGCATCATTTGATACACGTTTTGTTCTTATCAGAAGGTGGAAATAGGTACCTTTAACAATCATGAGCATCCTCTACTTATTGCAATATCTAATGCATTGATACATGCTCATGCTCATGCTCTACTTTTAGCATCATTTGATACACGTTTAGTTCTTATCAGAAAGTGGAAATAGGTACTTTTGGCAATCATGAGCATCCTCTACTTATTGCAATATCTAATGCATTGATACATGCTCATGCTCATGCTCTACTTTTAGCATCATTTGATACATGTTTAGTTCTTATCAGAAAGTGAAAATAGGTACTTTTGGCAATCATGAGCATCCTCTACTTATTGCAATATCTAATGCATCATCAGTACAAAGCTTGATTTGGCAATAGGTGGAATCGGCAATCATTTGCATGCTTTAATTTTGTCAAAAATTAATGCATAGTTCAGTTGTAATTGCTCATAGATATGGCATGAACATGCTGAGTTATACACTAAACATAGTCATGCCAAGCTATAACTACCATAGTCATATTATGAGAGTTCCTAGCATGCATCACCGTACGGCAGAATAACACAGCAACCATAACATAGACCACCGTACAATACTTGAGTTGCTAAGGCCTTGTACAATGCAAGGTGCTTAAGGGAGTTGCTTATAGAAATAAACCAGGCTTTTCTTAAGCACATGTGCTTATTTTTACAGGGTAGACGCATAACTAGGCGTCTCTCCTGTAGAATAGGCAGTGGTGCTTCAGAAATACCCTGTTTATTTTTCTAAGCACCACCCTAAGCATCTAGCATTGTACAAGGCTTAAACATGCATCACCAAAATAGTATTAACAACTAGGAACACTAAACCAGAGTAGCAGCAAACTCTTAACATAAATGGCAGATCAACCACCGCTCAGCATAGGTTCAGACACACCGTAGGACATCAGTTTTAGACTCCAACAACAAACAAACATACATAACATAATAGGACACGGCGGTCCTGGGGCAGCAGCAGCACTCTAGCAGCACATCACTTCTCTCCCTTCTTCAATGCATGTTGTAGGGCTCATTGACTTTGACAATCTCAAGGAAGCGTGCGTAGGCAGCATGTTTAGCCAGAGTACTGGCTTTATGCTTCTTACCATGTCCATTGCCAGTGCTGAAGGCATGCTGGATCATGCCATCTATGCCGCCACCGATCACCTTGCAACAGAAAGGGCACCCAATCTTGCCAAAGAAACGGTACCTGATCTTCCCAGCAATCAGATGCCTCAGGGTGTACCGGCTCTTGCTGTGTCTGCTGTCCATGCTGTAGTCCACGTCGTCGTCATCCTCCTGTGAATTAGTGAATTAGTACACATAGAAGAACTCAGCTAATCTATTATGGTACATTGACTTTAATTAAAATGTTTTGAAAGTACACATGTGTAACATGGCAACTATCTATTTGCTAGAAACAAGGCGTATGTGCACATACATAATTGAGCCAAAGAAACTGACATGCATAAATATGGACGGTGGAATAGTTGCATTTATAGATTAGTGCACAAGTAGTACATAATTAACACATGAAAGACTTCATGAAGTGGCTTGGTTTAATGATATTTGATACTTGTTATAGGTGTAATTCTTATTGGAATCAGAAAAATGGCTTCATTATACTCCTCCATGTTTCACACAAGGGGGGTTTATTCTATCTACTGGAATGAAGAAACCATTATTCTTTCTGACAGCGGCAATACTGCTTCTCCAACATTGTTAGACCCTGATAAGTTTCAGAAGGAAATTGGTAAAGGAGCTATGGGGTGTCTCACTGCTCATATTGATGAGAGATGTGGCTGTGATCATCTAGATAACATACTATGGAAAATTGGCTAGATGAAATGTTTTGATTTTTTGGTATCCAGTGGATATGTACTGTCAGCCCATAATTATTAAGGGAGCGATCACTTCCTTTGCAAAATGGAAATCTGTATAGAATTTGCAAATGGATCATCTATGAACATGTGTGCAAACTAATCATATATGAACATGTGTGCAAATTAATTCATCTACATAAACTAAAATGAATCAGGAACTGCAGCATTTTGTCACTGTCCTTGGGAAGCCAATGGAGAATCCTGCCATATATCCATTGTTTAACCCACTTTTTTCATTAATGTATCCCTGCCATGAACATTTTCTTGTATTTGGGTTCATTACCCCACTTCTTTCATTAATGTATCTCTTGTGAAACTTATGCTCATCTAGTTAACAAGACAAACCCCAATGCCATGAAAAAAACCCAGAGTATCTGCTGGAATCAGAATGTGAATCAGATTTAAAAATCCACATCCAACATGAAGATCTATGCTAGATCCCTACAATCCTACATACGTAGAACTAGCACGCCCAAGTGAAATTGATGCTCATCTACTTTACAAGAAAAACCCCAATGTCATGAAAAAATAGAGCAAAAAACAGAGTACTACCTCAGATAGCTCGTCGATGGCATCCTCATCGAAGTCGATGCCCTTCCTGCAATCTAAGTCGAACTCCTTTATGGCGTTCTCCTCGAAGAGCTCTTCGATTTCGTCATGAAGCTTGCGCTTACGCCTTCTCATCTCCTCCTCCTCCAGATCTTCCCCGACCTTGTGCTCGCCGACGGGTGCCTCGACGGCTGTGATGGCAGCGGGAGCAGGCACAATGGTCGCTGCATCGGCAGCTTCCGCTTCTACGGCGGACTCCGCCGCTCCACCTACGGCTGCAGCCATGGCAGCAGACTGCGCTGCTCCGATGGTTGCCTCCGGCTTGTCCGCCGCATCTTCACGTCCGCGCTTCATCGTCGGTCGAAGACAGGAGGAGGGAGGCATAGGAAGGGAGGAGGGTGGTGAGGAAGGAGGAGAGGGTGGTGAGGTGGTGAGGAAGGAAGAGAGGGTGGGGAGAGGACGAGGGTTTTCTACCCGATTTGGGGAAGAAATGCACTGCTCCTGCCTCTTGGAGTTACCGAGAAGCCGCGGGTGCCGATTTGACTTGACACACCCACCCGGCCGTCCCCATTCCACGTGGGGACGTGGCAGTCGTGCATGCGGTTGTGCACCTTCTGCGGTTTGCCATCAATTGCTATCGGTCTCACAAGTGGGTCCCCTTGTCATCCACACAACCGAGCCACCATAAGTACCACATTTTTCTTTCTCCCCGTCTCGACCACTCCACATCTTTCTTTCTCCCCTTCTCGACCAGCGCCGCCGCCGTCGCCGCCATCTCTCGACGACCCCTCTCTTCGCTGCCGGTGCGCGGCCGCCGCCAACTCCGGCAAGTACGTGAGATCTCCCCTCTTCTTCCCTTCCCCAACCGCGTCTCCCAACGGAGGCGGATTTGAGACGATTGGTTTGGACTAAAACTTAGTTTTTGGATTGGATCTTGATTTGGTTTCTATAGTTTAAGACCAAATCAATCAATTAGTTTGAGCCGCCACTACCACCTACTACTGCTTCAAATCCAAGAGTCGCTGTTGCTAGCCGGAGCTCGTCGGCTCTCTCGAGTTTTGACGCCATGTCTGATCTAGATTCATGACGTGCCCTCACATATGGCTTTGTCCACGGTTTGAACCTTTGGATTCAATCCAAAAGTTGAAAATGGTTTGGACTGGGTTGGATGACGAGCATGTATAGTTCGGTTTTGTCTAGATTCTAAATGAAAATATCTGGATTGGTTTGGTTTTGATGTGTGCTATGGATTGGACTGGTTTTAGTTTGGATGCCGAACTATTCCCAGGTTTAGATGAGACGGGCATTGCCATTGTCATTGGCATTGCTTTATTACGTAGATGATAGAAAATAGATTGATTGGCTATTGCCAGTATAGGTTATCACTATGATTTATTATATGTATGATCTTTGTATTGTACTATGTACAATTCAACTTAGAGTTCAACACGTTCTGTGTAGAATGGAGGAAGCACAATGTGGACGCTGCAACTCACGGTGCCGGACCAGCCTTTCTACTGCCACGTTGTTCGGCATCTACTTCCAGCCTTCTTTTGTTTTTGCAGCGGTAACAATTTATATGAACCTTCTGACAGTACATTCTTTTTGTTTTTTTTTGCTATTTCCACTAATGTATTGTGTCTGTTATTTGTTTTTATCTTACATAGATCGTACCATGCAATGTGAGATTGGCATACAATGAGCTCGTCGTAGACACCGTGACCTTCGATGCTCTTGGGGGCCCATACACTATGCAGGTCAAGAAGGGGCGAAAGATAACCCAGATAGGAGGAGATGATTGGGATCGTTTCATCGCCCGCATGCGTCTTAGTGGGGGTGAATTGATCAGCTTCTCCTTCAGAAAAGATAGGCCCAGGATTTCTGTTATCTATCTAAATTTGATTCCGGATAGTGAGGATGAAGTTCATGAGGAGGAAGATGGTGCTGATTCAGATGATGACGATTCAGATGATGATGAGAACCCACTTGTTGAATACCTGTATGCCCAAGGACTCAGACTGGGCGACGAGGAAATCGGCAACCTCTGGGACATGCTTCCGCTACGTGAAGACTACCTAGGGAAGCCATTCGTGACCCGCCTCACAAGGACGAATGTTAAACGGCATATCATGGTATGTTACTTAGTGTGGTAATTACATGATATACATGCTTAGTTAGTGTAGTAGTTCATATGATATGCATGTTGTAGTACTGTGATGAGAGGCCTAGTTTAGAATTCATTTAGTGAAGAATTTTATGACATGCATGTAGTGTAGTAATATGAGATGATATGCTTAGTGTACGCAGTAATCTAATGATATGCCTAATTACTATAGTAATTTGATGCTTGGCGTATAGTGTACTGATGTGATGATATATATGCTCAGTGTTCAATCCAATGATACAAGGTGCTTAGGGATGTGCTTCCACTGTGTGATGTTTTGTACGTGCCAGGTTGTAGTATGAAATACTAACTGTTCTATATGGTAGTGGCTGGACTCTAATTGGACCGACATGTTGAACTAGTATCAATGGTAGAGGCGTTTCGTTATGCGCCACATTCAACAGTTCACATAATTAATTATCCAAAGATTAAGGTATGAAACCCTTGGTCATACATAGCAACATTTCGTTCCTAAAAATTAAGGTACTTCCACATTCAAACTAACTAATACTACAAATTCGAAGGAACTACTTAATACATTAATAGCACATAGGGAAGTAGCCCTGGTCCAATGGCTTGAGAAATGACGAACAAAAACTGAAAGAAGAAGGATCAGCCAGTAGCAGCACCATCAGCCTCCCAGCCTCACAACTTCAGCCAGCCTGGTGAACTCCAGGTTTTTTCCTGCAAAACACACATGTGATGTTGGAGGCAAGAAAATAAATATGCCAGGGGTCTTGTCATGACATCTAATCGCACGGAATGCTAGTACAAATGATGGAGAACAAAACATCCAACATGAGCAAATTCATAGGAGTTCTAGATCCATGGATACCATCAAGAAAAAATGCTCAGTTTTAATTCAGACACAAGACTATGTGAAACATGCATATTTCATATCAGCAACATTGATATGGCATCTTTGCAAGCTTGGGTCAGTGACTTGTCTTGTGTTTCATGGCATGACAATAATTTTAACAATAAATAGACATGAAATTGACCCAAACTCGTGTACAAAGTTAGGCCATATGATGCATGGATTAATTCGCACATAAATGACAAAATGCCAACTTTGTATAGAATTTGCAGTTCTGAAATATTTCAGTGTGTACCGGTGTGTACTGAAACTACAGTAGTGAAATAATTCAGTGTGCATAGGTGTGTACTGAAATTGTAGTAACGAAATATTTCAATGCCTACCGGTGTGTACCGAAATATTTCAGTGTCTACCACTACAACATAACAAATTTTGCCTAGGGCAGTACCGAAATATTTCAATGCCTACCGGTGTGTACCAAAATATTTCAGTGTCCACCACTACAACATTACAAATTTTGCCTAGGGCAGTTCCAAAATATTTTAGTGCCTACCGGTGTGTACCGAAATATTTCAGTGTCTACCACTAGAACATTACTAATTTTTCCTAGGGTTCATATGATGCCTAGGGTTCACATACATCATAATCCATCCTCCAAATCCATGTACTCAAATGTTCATGCAATTCATTGAGATTAAAATGCCATCTAGCATTCCCTCTCTGAGCTATTATGATCAGTATCACCATGATGTAAGCACGAGCAGTAGAAAGATGAGGAGTGGGGAAGCTTACTCTAAACATAGCTACCGCCGCCGTTCAGATGAGGAGAGCGGCGAGGGAAGCGTGGAGAACGGCGGTGAAGCGAGGTCGCGACCATTGTCCTCCTCATCTTGCGCTTCGAAGTCTCCGGTGACTCAGTTGGAGGCTGCACAATCTGCAACGGCACCTCGTGCACGGTGGGTTCCTGATCCAGTGGATGCTCTACCCTGGATCTGAACGCCCACCACCTCCGCCTGGTCCACTCGCTGGACGAATTGGCCTACTCCATCGCCCAGAGGAGGATCTCGATCTTCTGAATCGGTTGCACGGGCTGGGGGAAAAAGCTTTGCCCTCTCCTTCTTCGTCAAATTCTTGAGAGTGGCCATTGCCGTCCAGCTCATCTGCCATGTGTTGTCAAACCAAGAATGGATCTCCCTCAACCTGGCCAACTTGACCTGGTCGCCGCCGGCGATCTGCACGAAGTCGGTGTTCTCGCCGCCGGCCATCAGCTCGATCTGCCGTGGAAGAGGGGGTGGGGGTGGGTGGGGGGGAGGGGTTGCCTGAGTGGAGCGAAGTTGCAGCGGCAAGAAGGAGGAGATGACTGCGGTGGACATGGAGGAGAGGGAGGAGATGGCCGCCGATGAGTAATTGTGGAATGTGTAGCACCATGGCGGCGGTTATTCATTTGATGAGAGGGGCGGCGCGTGCAAATTTTCCTAGGACTAAACTGCCCCTAGATTAAAACGCGTCCCCACCTTGTCACGAGTACCGGCCCCACTCGTTTTAGTACTTTCGCGTACTTTCATCGGAGTACTACCCAGTACTTCGTATTTGTCTGCCATTAGATCGACATCAACGAACGGTTCTAAAAAAGCCCAACCACTCTAAAACTTGTACACAAATATAGCATACTTCCATTGAAATTATTTTCTTCCATAAACCACTTTCAAAAACGCCCATATCACTTTAGTACATCAGCATGTTTTGTAATCGAACTCGAAGAGATATCTAGAGATATACACAGGTCATACACATCTTTGCACTGTTGGGACATCCCATACACATAGTTTGAACTGTTTTCGTTAACAGAACAAAATTTAAACAGTACTAACGTTCCTGCAATACACATATATAGAGGAAGTCAACAGTAGCTCTACCTGTATTCCTTCTTGAGCGTGGATCTGAATTAGAGATACCATAAAGAGGGTCTTGTCGGGGTTTTCTATTTACTAAGCCAGCTGGAGTTATATGAGAATTAGATATGAACACTATCAATACGCATAAAAGACAAGTGAACATTAGATGTACCAGAGTGATGTATAACTTGTTCCATAACAGGACACCAAAGTGGTTATGGGGAGACAAATTGTCCTGGATTCTGCACAACTCCCACAAGAAGAATTCAGGCAAGCTACCTAATTCTTTGAACAGCACCCCTGAATATCACATAAACCCATTGTTAACTTTCATGACAGGACAATATAAACGCAATCAAACTACAAGTCTACAACACATGAAAACTACTACCAGATTTTTTTTATGCATGTCATAATACAAAGTGTTTATTAGTCATTTAATTCACATCTCACAAGCGGATATGTATTACATAATCCTGCTCCTATTCAAGTACTACGTATGCTGAGCCCTAGGTGATGTCATTTCTCTATATGTGAGCCTTTAGTTTGTGATTTGCATTACAGCTGACTTGGACATGCACTGCTGAAAGTTAAATGCATACTTTTAATTTAATTCATAATGCACATTAAAAAGAAAAGGGAATTCTTCTAACTGTATAAGAATCAAGTCATTTCATTTTTCACTAAAAACTAAATTACTTATTTGTGATGGTTGTCAGTAGGCAAAAGCAGTTCCTTATTTTTAATAAATATCGTGTCATTTGCTCAGTACTTATTCAGCGGAACTGATCATAAATGCAGTATCAAACTCACATGTGGTGTCATTAGCTGTGTTCCTAATTTGGAGGACTTGACATATAAACAGTTGTTGAAAGAACATATTTTTAAAGGATTTGGTGCAAGCATACAACAGATTATTGCTAGCTTGTGATTCAACATATCAAAACTACAAGGTTAATCTAAATCAGGTCCTTGAATATCTAACACTAACAGGGAGTTCAAGATTGTGGCACCTACTTTTTCCCTATAAAAGTGGACTTCTAAAATAGAATTCACCAATTAACAGAGCCCAAATTGCATTATAAGAACAATTATTCCTCGAACTCGACTGCAGTTCATTGTGGTGCTTCCCTCTTTCCTATATGACATTAACTTCCAATGGGCACGCATTACTTGCATATCAACCAGAAGAGGAAAACACACTACTTACATACCAAATAGGCAGAGAAGATGTACAATTATTTTAACCACGAGAGGAATTAACCACGAGAGGAACGCACAATAGCGACGGCCGTTCACAGAGATGATGGAGGCACAATCAAGAATCCTACCGAGGCCAGGAGAGGGGCGCCGAGGCAGCGCTTGGGGGAAAGGCATCGGCTGCCTGCCGCGGCAGAGGGTCGGGCGGTGGCGTCGAGCATCACAAAGACGCCGGGGAAGGGGCACGTAGGCGGTGTGTGTAGTGCGCGTTGCGCCTTCGGACTCGCGCGTGAGGTGCGGCGGCTGGAAGGATAAGAGAAGATGGGGGGAGTGCCTTACCGAACCGTCGGCGTCGAAGTCGATGTAGCCGAGGCGGAGCAGCACCGTCGAGCGCAATTCAGCTCCCGCGCGTGCGAAGACGCCGAGCAGCCATACCAGATGAGGCGCGGAGCCGCGCTGGCGACGGAGACCCATGGATGCGGGGGCGCATGGAGAGGCATGGAGAACGTCTCCACAGGGGAGGATCGGAGGAGAGAGGTTAGGGGATCCAGGCCGATGGGAGAGATGAATCAGCGGAGATAAGGGCATCTACAATGCAAGGCTCTTAGCTAGACGCTTAGGGAGAAAAAATAATATTAAAGAAAATAAAAAGGCATCTAGGCATCTTGTCTTCCAATAGAAGACGCTAATTAGAGGCGCTACATGTAGATCGGCAACAGAGGCGAAGAGCTGCTTGTGTTCAGCGCGTACTTGAGAAAACACCAAGCGCCCGATGCACTACTTTGCGTCCCTCTTGCGCCTGACACCAGGATCTGCCAGGGAATCATTGATGCAACCGCCCATCTAGCAGGAAAGATATGTTGGAGATGCCCTAAGTGGTGTGGAGAAAAGATATGTTCTTTTCTTTCTATACAACATCTGTGGCGTGCTTTTTTTTTGAAGGAATGGGGGAGGTGTGCTATTTGCACGGAGGTACAGATAATGGGGGAGGTGCGTAGGGATAGGGAAGGTTAACTCTTCGTGTAACGTGGGAGGTGGACCTAACAACACATGCTATTATTTCGTTGCTAGATATGCGATGCTATAGGGGTGTTTTTGTTGTAGTGTTCTTGGGGTACTCTCTGTATGATGGTATCCATCATTATTTGGCCAGACACAGGTGACTAGCTCACAGGGATGCCGAAACATGACAACAAGAAAGAAGAACAAATCCGGTAACAAGGAGCCGGTGTAATGAGCATGAGAATGACTCAAGAGGATACCAACATATCTCACCACAGATTTTGTAAAGTATCGCGAAGCAAGTGAAATAGCATATGATAACCAAAAGGCTGACTCGAATATCATTTGTGTAAATACATGGATCAATATGGATGTCCGCGGTTCCGCTATTGATCATTGAATGAAAGGTGTTTTCGTTCATGTCTATATTTTATCGAACCTACAGAGTCACATGCTTAAGGGGATTACGATCTGTTGAGTTTTACTGGAGTGAAGAATATGAGAAAATATTCTCCAAATAATTTCAAAAATGAAAGAAATTGTTTCAAGAGAGAAACGGAAAGCGTTTCGAGGTTACCTAAAGTGTTTCGGGGAATACCATGTAATATTGGGAAATGATATATAGGTGGAAATTGTTTTCGGGGACCTAACATAAATAATAGAGGGCTTAGATAATTATCTAGGACTCCCTAGTATTTATTTAGAGTCAATGATGCCCTCTCTCTCCCTCCTCTCCCTCTCTCTCTCATTCTAGTCATGATCTAGTTCTAGTTTTCTCTAGTCCACATAATAGAGAAGTCCCGTGAGGTTCTGCTCTCCCTCCTCTAGTTCTTATCTAGGAGGAATATTAAGGCGGAGTAGCATAGGGTTCCTATCTAGGAGGAGAGGCTTGCAAGATAGAAGAAGGCCAAAGAGCAGGCTATCATGTTCATGAACCCATGCATGATCAATGCCACGTTAAGGAAGTATTGGGAGCTCACTCATGCGGAGATCATGGCCTAATCCGAGGTCTCTCGTGAAGGTGATGAGCATGAAAGTGCTTGATACACGACATAAGACATACTATGTTGTGGTGATTTTGGATCGAACTTGGTCAATATGGTGCCTTTTTTATGAAGTCTATGCATCTTTTAATTTGAATTGCTCGATTAGATGAACTATATACATGTTTATTATTGATCTGTTGTGTATGTTCAATTTGAATCATTCGAATGGCAGATGAAATACTATGCAATTATTTGAAATCTATATGACCAAGGCTAGAAGAATCTGTAAACAAAGTTTAGAAGTTAATTATAGGGGTTTGGCTAGGTCTGGCCACCGTTTAACCCCTCAAATTATAAAGACTTAAGCATAATGAGACATATAAGGAGTTGAGATATAAGGATAGGCTAAAGATGCCTTTAGATCCAACTAAACTACTACGGGACCTTTGGCGGTTCAGATTTGTCGTTGTTGAACCTAAACTGACAAATGCCGCTTTTCTTAAATAATCAAAGAAACAAATAATTTCTGGCACCCTAATTTTTTGGCATCCACACAGCTACCCCAGTGGCTAACGCCCCACTCGAGTACCCAGGAGACCTGGGTTTGACCCCAGCCACGCCCCTTTTTCTTTCAGTTTTACTAAAAAACAGTCGTCTGTTTTCATTTTGGCTTCAAGTCGAATTTTCAGTCGTTCGATTCAGTTCTGAGATCTGCGCTGGTGTGGCTGAACTTTTCAGGCCCGCTTTGTCTTAGTGGGTCTTAGTGGATCCTTTTGGGTCATTTTCGCGCCCGCTTTTTTCCAGTGTCGCGTGGAGGATCTAGTCTGTCCTCCTCAATCCTTATCCATGGCGACGACGGTGGGCTCGAGGCGACGACAGAGAGGTCAAACTTCAGATATTGTCTTCTCTGTGGCATATCGCCTCCCTTTCTTCTCTCCATTTGTTGCCCCTCTCCTCCAGCATGCCCTTCCCTACCATGGCGCCTTCTCTCTCTCCTTCCCCTCCCATGGTGCCCATCCCTCCATTCCCATGACACCCCTCCCCCTCCCTTCTTCATATGGCGCCTCATTACTCTCTATTCTGGTGTCTGTGAGTCTGTCCCTCTCTCTTCTTGAACCCTAGAACACAAGCAGATCTCAAATCCTAACTCTCTCTGTTATTGTATAGGTTCATCCGGGTTCAGTTTTGCAGATCTGTAGCAATCAAGTCCTAATCCCTTTCTGCTGCTTCAGGTTATTGGAATTCAGTTTTGCAATTCTCTACAACAGCCAATTAAAACTAAGGCAACACCAATGCTTTTGTGATGATCTCGTTGTGTCTAGATGGAACTGAAATGCTACCATGTGCTCAATTTTATTTAATGTGAAAGTCATGCAATCTTGTAAAGATAATATACTACATATATTAGTTACTAGGTGTTTGTTTTGATTCATGGTGTCCATGAATGTTGTAGTCTTGTTTTACATTATGCTCATATGAAAATCTGCAGCAATTTGGTACAAGCAGTACCCTGAATCACATATCTGAGGTGTTCCATCTTATTTTATTGTCTCTATATATTTCCCATGTTTTTTGTTATCACGCAAGTCCCTGTTTCTCGGTCATCAAGCTTGTTGCTTCCCTCGACCTTTTTTGTTGCTTCCTCGACCATTTTTTTTCAAAAGTCAGAAGGTTTGATTGCACCTTTATATAGCTTAAATTGTAGTCTTATGCACCCCATCTTTTTCTTTGTTCACTAGTGTTTTGCTAAACATATACATTCCCCCTTAACCAATTCATACACGCATTTTTTCTGTGAATGTATTGATACTTATGCAATAGCGGTAGTCCGGCCGAATTTTCTTCAATGAGTAGTCTCAACTGCTTGAGGTGGTCAAGTTTCCCCTTTTTGGGGGTTTCCTAGTCAGTTGAGCTCTGGCCCATTCTCATATGCTAATCTTGTGTAGGAAGATTGCCAGTGTTGCACGAGCATGGAATTGTGGACGTCGTTGTGCACTATTCTAAGGTGTCGGCTAGCTGGCTAGAGGCGTGTGTGGTCACGGCCTAGTGACTTTTGTTCATTTTCTTCACTCTAGTGTATTTTGTCCATTTCTCTCTAAGTCTCTTGCTCTGGTCTCTTATGTTGTTGTCAATCATTTTGTCTATGTATTCATTCTAAGGTGAACAACTGACTTCTTACTATTCTTCAACTGTATTCATTATTTTTGTTCCTCAGTTTGTAAGATTGCCTTCTCAGTCTTATATTAGTTTTTGTAATAGTATCAGTCCTCATTTTATCATATTTAGTTATCATTTGCATCTTTCTTCAGTCCTATCTCTCACGAGTCTTGTCTTTTAGTAGATGATTATTTCTGTTTTGAACCTCCTGTTCATGTAAGTCCTAAGTTTTAAGTTTTCTGTTTTCTGTTTTTTGCACTGTTTTTTTGCTAGATTATTTTCACTTTTTAGTCATCAGTACTCCTAAGTATCAGTTTTTAAATGTGACACCGTAACATTTTGCCAAATACATGTATTACATTTTATTAATGACATAAAGATTTCAGAAAATTATACGACAATTTCTTACAATTGTTTTTCTTAAATCAGGTTGGAAAATTTGTTCCCATGTTTAAAAATATATATGTTTCAAACGGTGTTCCCTTTTTCAAAATTGGTTGTTTTTAAATAAATGTTCATATTTTAAAAAAGTTATTCAGAATTTTCTAAAATTGTTCCCACTTAAGAAACGGATATTTCAAAGATTGTTCGGGCCTGCACGTTTTCAATATTTGTTTGCCCTTCAAAAAATGATTTAAATCTCGGCGCTGCTCTATGTGGTTTAAATGTTCGGGCCTCGCATCATAACATCAATGTTAGATGCGTGTAGTGGCTAGTGGGAGCAATTCAGCAGTGTTAGGTTGTGTGAGTATGAATCCTAGTTTTCTCTTTTTTATGTGTTTTTTACTATGCGTGTTTTACAAAAAGTGTTTTTTACTATGCGTGTTTTACAAAAAAGAAAAAAATCGCCTCGTGTCTATTCGCCCAGACCAGTTGCGACCGCACCCTTCCAATATTTTTACTTTGCGTTTTACGAAAAAATAAATCCCCCCAAAAAACGAAAAAACAAACAAAATCTTGTAGTATATGTAAAAAGAAACATAAAATCCTAAGTACCAGTTTTAGTTCTCTTCAACTATATGTTAAGTGATTAGTTATTTTGTCAGTGTTTGTTCATTATCTTAAGTGTCTCATTTTAGTTCTATTCAGTTATTTGGTCAGTGTTTGTTCTTGTCTATCAGTTTTAAGTTACGTCATTTATTATTCTAACTAGTTTAGTTGCCATTCAGCTTATTATTTTCAGTTTATTTTGTTATTCCTGTATTTTCAGCATTCATTTTAAATTTGTTAGACTTGATATGTGTTAATAATTCTTGTAGTTTAAATTAGTTATCTGGTGAGTCTCTGTTCTTAGTTTTTCAGTCATCTTTTTGATTAGTCTTCATTTTTCAGTGCAGTTATTTCATTAATTATTATTCATTTTTTTTAGTTTTTCTAGGAAGAGTTTGTCTATGTGTTTATCATTTTCTCGTTCAATCATGTTAGGTATCATTTTATCTGTCATTCTAGTGTCTGAACCCGTAGGTGTCAAATTCAGTTTATAGTTTTGGTTGAGTGTTAGGTGTCATTTTTAGTATCGTCAGTTAATGTTCTTCAGCTTTGTGTTGTATTCAGTTTTGTCATCTCAGAAGTGTCATAAAATTCTTAGCCATATATCAGTTTGTAGTTTTCAGTTTCAGTCATCTTCATTGCAGGTTAGTTCATGGTTATGTTCAGTGTCAATTTCAGTCTTATTCAGGTTTCAGTCATCTTTAGCTTTTTCATGCTACTCATTTCTTTAGTGTTAGGTTTGTTAGCTAGTTTAGCAAATTTGTTCATACAGTTTTCCGTCTATCTATATTTTCTTTCTCAGTTTCAGTGTTGTGTGCATTTTTTTAGTATTTTTCATTGTTTTACATGTTTTTGAATCATCAGTCATCTATATTTTTCAGCTATCCCTCATTATTCTAGTTAGTCCATGATAATTTCGGCGAGGAAGCTGATTCCCCTGCTGCTTTTTTATTTTACTCATCGCAAGCAGCATCACACGCAGTTGCATCCATGTCTTCTCTCCCCACCACCCGCCAGCTAACGTCACGCTTCCACATATTTCTTTTCTTTGTTACAAGCCTGCGTCCTCTTCTAGGTGTGAGTCCTCTACCTCGAGGCCTCGTTGGGTTACACCACCGCGGGCACGGTACGTATCAATGTTGATACTACTATTTTCGCGAATAATCGCTGCTTGGGAGTGGGTGTTTTTTATCTGTGATCACCATGGATGTTGTGTGCTGGCATGCAATGAACGTTTTGAAGGCGTAACATCACCTGAACTTGCTGAAGTAGTGGCCTGGCCATTAGGCGTGTTCACATTTTCCAGAGATCATGGTCACATGTTTGTGCTTCTTAATTCTGATTGTCTCTCTCTGACTTTCAGTGCATTCATTCTGATGCTCAGGATCTATCTTTGTTGGGCTCGGTGATAGCTGATATAAAGTCTCTGGTGGCTGCTGTATCTTCAAGCATGTTCATCGCGACTTGAATGTAGCGGCACATCTATTAGCTCGCAATAGTGAACATTCAGTTTGTAATATTTCTGTTGATGTAATCCCCTGGTGTATCTGTGAAGTACTTTAGAATGATGTTACTTAATCAATAAAGTGCCTGACAGTCTCTCTCTCTCTCAAAAAAGACTTCTTTTCTTTGTTTAGTTATTATACTTGGAGAGGAAGAAGGTGATCAGGTAGAGGGGAGGTAAGTGACGGGAAAGGGAGGGCTTTTTGACCTAGGGTACTAGTGGCGGTCGGGGCTATAGCCCAGCCCACTATCAGGGGAAGCTTTTTTCTATGCGTGTGTGTGGTTTGTTAACAGGTTGGTTAGGCGGCCCGTTAGGTGTACAGGACGGGGCGCTACACATTCGAGGACCAGAAAGGCTGAGGTACATTTTTCCGACCTGAAACGAGTAAGGATTCAGACGCTTTTTTTAAACTGAACTTTAGACTGAGTACCTAGTACAGACAGCTGTCAACCTATGACTGGAACAAAAAAGCAACCTGAAGCTAATTTAAAAACAGACATCTGTTGTTTAGTCACTCCCTTTTCTTTTTCACTTCTCTTTTTGGTGCAAATTCAGATGCTTTTTAAAATATTCAAAACTTTTAAATCCTAATTTCAAATCTAACATGTTATACATGAAAATCCCTCAGAAAAATGTGTAGATTTTAAATATGCTATTATCTTGCATGTCAATAATTTATACTAGAATTAAGTCTATGGTGCTTAATTAATATCTTCTTTATATGGGTATTCTGGAAAATCCTACTCCCTCCGTTCCAAAATAAGTGACTCAAGTTTGTACTAACTTTGTAGTAAAGCTAGTAGTACAAAGTTGAGTCACTTATTTTGAGATAGAGGCACTATTACATATGTTTATACCCCATTACTCTCTATTTTTTTTTCTTTATATAGTTTTCAGAAAAGCTGCGGGTGGTGCGACCAATGCTTACCCTATTTTTGTGTGTGTGTGTGGGTGGGTGTATTTGCTGCATAGCCATCATGATTAGTGTGGGTCGGTGGCGGGGGTGACGAGTGACGACGGCCTCACGCCAGCACGTCGTCGGGCACACCACCCACCGCAAGCAGCAAAAGAATAGAAAAAAAGGAAGCAGCCGCGCTGCGCTGACCGTTACTTCAACGGCCGGAGGAGGAGGAGGTCATGGCGACGACGATGCTGATGCAGAACCTCCTCGTCTTTTCATCCTCCTCTTCTTCTCCCCCTATTTATAGGGCACCCGCGCGCCTCACCAGGCAGAATAGCCACTGTGTTCATCTCGCGTCCAGAAAGACAAGCTCAAGCTCTACAAGCAGCGCCAACAACAGACCTCTTCTGTTCCTAGTCCTCTTGTTCCACGCCAGCGATCATGTCTTCCTCTTCCACGCCCGTCCCGTTCGAGAATCCGAGGAAGGTAGTGAAGAAGGTGCTGTCCTTGTCCCAGTCCGAGGGGGACGGCGCCACCGTCCGCCGGAGCATCGGCGGGTAAGACACCATCAACCCCTATCTGAAGAGATCACGCCCGATTAATCGACTCTGAATTTCACATCATGGGGCGCTGGCGTTGACCTCTGTCTGTATGTCTCTTCTTGTTGCTGCTTCAGTTGCGAGCTCCGGAGCCTGGACCCGTTCCTCCTGCTGGACGAGTTCTCCGTCTCCAAGCCCGCCGGCTTCCCCGACCACCCCCACCGGGGCTTCGAGACCGTCACCTACATGCTAGACGTACGGACGCATGCTCTGAGCTTCTTCCATCCTGTTGCCTTCAAGGTGTTTGCTGAAATGCTATTCTGTCTTCTGCGTTTCTGACGATGCAGGGGGCCTTCACCCACCAGGACTTCTCTGGCCGCAAGGGCACCATCAGGACAGGAGATGTCCAGGTCTGATCTACTCATCCAGTTCTTCAGACAAACCACTTGAGACTTGACCCATTCCATTTTTGACTTGAGAACCAACAATGCATCTGAATGCTCTGTTCCTCAACAGTGGATGACGGCAGGGCGCGGCATCGTGCACTCGGAGATGCCGGCAGCCGACGGCGTGCAGAAGGGCCTGCAGCTCTGGATCAACCTCGCCTCCAAAGACAAGATGTATGTATCATGACAATGGTTATTTGCATATGATGTATGTATCAACCACTCACACACCAATTCTGCTTCTGCAAATGCCCATTCATTAATGCCAGGATTGAGCCAAGGTACCAGGAGCTCGAGAGCAAGGACATCAGCCAGGCCGAGAAAGACGGCGTGGCGGTGCGGATCATTGCGGGGGAAGCCTTCGGGGTGCGGTCGCCGGTCTACACACAGACGCCCACCATGTACATGGACTTCACAATGCAACCAGGGTCGCAGCTCCACCAGCCGATCCCCGAGGGCTGGAACGCCTTCGTGTACATCATTGAGGGGGAGGGCGTGTTCGGCAAGGAGGGTGCAGCTCCGGCGAGCGCGCACCACTGCCTCGTCCTCAGCGCAGGGGACGGGCTCAGCGTGTGGAACCGGTCCGGCGCGCCGCTGCGGTTTGCACTAGCAGCGGGACAGCCGCTCAATGAGCCGGTGGTGCAGCAGGGGCCCTTCGTCATGAACTCACGTGCCCAAATCCAGCAGGCCATGGAGGACTACTACTACGGCCGCAACGGCTTCGAGAAGGCCAGCCAGTGGAGCTCCGCCTGATTCTCATCGGTGTCTCGCCGTGATGATGATCAACATCGTGGTGCATTCTCTTGCAAAACATTGGGAAGGAAAGGGAAATTGCATTGTACCATTATATTGATGCCTTTGTGTAGAATGTAGTAGTAGTCTTGTTTTTCTTTGATTCTTTTTTTTACTTGTTTATAAAAGAATCTGATGCAATAAAAGTGTGTAATGAGGAGGAACTTATTAATGATTGTTTCATCGTAAAAAAGCGAATTGTTTCATCAAAGATTTGGGCAATAGTGCAATGGGAAATGATGGGTGGATATCAAGTGGGGGACAAAGAACATTCAGATTTCAAGTGGTGCTCCATGGTCAGGCGTTTCACATTTGATCTTCTCAGTCCATTGCTTCTTGATAGCTTTATTCTCTCATGATACAGTTCTGTTCCAATGTATATGTAGTGATCAAATTGTAGATGCAGATAGTTTCAAAGGATTCGTGATTAGTCACAAAAATGCTACTACCTCTGGACTTGTTTTTCTTTGTCACAAAAACGTCTGGAGTAGTATAATTTAATTGTTGCTGCCAAATTTTATTATCTCTGGACTTCGGTCAGCTTACATTGGTCCTCTAAAACAATGTACAAAGTTATTGTATATGGTTGATAGAAATTCAGAGTGCCATTATCGTGTACCAGTGTTTGATAGCAATGCAGAGTGCTTCTATGAAACATAGTGTTGTGTGCACAGACAGGTTTAGCAGCGTGCCTGTTGTACAGGTTTTGATGAGCTATATGATTTTTCCTATATAAATCATTACCTACAAAGTCGTAGCTATATATCTTCAAGGAAAAGTTTCAGAATTTTTTGACTGTTGGTTTAGAAGATGTGTATTTTCCTAATTGACTGTCCTAAAAGGCTGACAGATTTGCTAGTCAAATTTGAGTATGCTCTTGGCCATCTTAATGAGGTTTCCTAGAGATTAAAATATCTAGAGACTTGTATAGGATGAAAATTCCTTGCTCCAGTGAAATTTCATGATTTTTGTACTTGTGATTTACTCCCTCCGTCCCACAATATAAGATGTTTTTGCAAGCTAACATAGCTTGCAAAAACGTCTTATATTGTGGGACGGAGGGAGTAGAAGCTAACAAAATAAAATGAAGGATGACTATCTGAATTTTCAGATAGATATTGTGGTTTGTCTTGAGTAGAAGATTAGGCCTACTTAATGATAAGACAAAGAATGGTAACTTCACTAAAGTTGTAGCTCATTTCCTGAACTTTTCAAACATGTATATATTGGATGCGTTGATTCTATAGATTAAAAGATACAAAAAAGGTCTTTTGAAAAAATGTATAGCAAACAGAGAAACAATTACATTTTTCTAACACATCCATCAGATTTTGGATTTGAGATCATCCATATGTATTTCAGATAAAAAGATGCATACTATGTTATAGTTAGTACATTGTCAGGCAGAGAAATCATCTTATTGGTACCACATTTGTCATGAATTCAACTCCAAAGTTACAAGATTCAAAGAGACCCGCAGGAGCGTGCGTTTGGTTCTCAAGGAAGACCCTATCTTTGCCTGACATGAGAACTATGTTTGGCTCTCAAGGAAGACCATCTATTTGCCGACACGACTAGTGCCTCTGGCTCTCAAGGAAGACCCTCTCTTTGCCGACACGACAAGTGCCTCTGGCTCTCAAGGAAGACCCTCTGTTTGTCAGACATGACAATCAAGGTCGTTCGTGCCAAGGAGAAGCCCTTATGTCCAAGGAGCCCGTCACTGCCATAGTAATCTCGGGCATCCTCTCCTAGACTGATGAACCTGTGTCTAATGTCTCTGTGGTCGATGCTGACGGTGTCCAGTTGGTGCGACGGAGAAAGAAGTTGAGTATCATGTTAGCCGCAAGAACGATGATTGATTGGCCCTCCTCGACATCACCTCTTCCACATATCTTGTGTGAATGCTTTGCAACGTTCGATCTCGCCTTTGTTAGTTGTACCTTATGCATTTTATGTGTCTCCCATTTGAGCAGGAGGGAATTCCACAATCCACCACTTATTGGGGCTAGTGTTGCACAGAACACCTACTATACGTGTTTGTTGCAGAAAACACCACATATTGGTGTAATACATTGCAGCTAGATCTAATCTAGTGTTTGGATACATTGACATAATTTTATACAGATGGGTCCCGCTTGTAAGTGCACATGTGGCAATAAAAACCTGTCACATCAGCCAACATATTAGATCGTCATTATCTCCCAAACTTGTGGTCCAATTGAGCCGAAACTTTCTCAAATTAGTATTGAATACATGTAGTATTTACTGGAATTGTTTCTCATTTTTCTGAAAAATGTCAAAAATTGAACCAAAAAATTAGTATTGAATACATGTAGTATTTACTGCAATGTATTACACCAATATGTGATGCTTTCTGCAACAAACCTGTATAGTATGTGTTTTGTGCAACACTAGCCCCAATAAATGGTGGTTTGTGCAATTCCCTCTTTGAGCAGTTATCTATGGTCGCCCTGTCATGTTTGGGCGCTATCAAGCTTTGCTTTTGGTGGCCTAGCGAACCACCCTATCTGTTTTTCTTGGAACATTTACACCCCCCCCCCCCTAATTGGCCCCAGCTCTAGCATTAACACCTAAAAAAACCATGTGCCCAAATTTGCCCCTTTACCGTCTGGTTCCCTTATGGAAATACCCTTATGTGCCCTTTCCGTCCGGTAAAGGGCCTTTGACCATGTTCGGGACATTTACTGGACACATGTGGGGCCGCATCAAATCGTTCCAAAATCTCAGTCTCATTTCCGCATCTACCATTTGGTCTCTCCTCTCTCTACTCTCCCTCGACAAGAACCTTAACCCTAGCTTTTTGATTTCATCTCATTCTAGTCTGACAAGGGAGAGCTCGGGCATTGAGATGCGGTGGGACTGGTGATACGTCTTCAATGTATCTATAATTTTTAGTTGTTACATGCTATTACAGTATCAATCTTGAATATTTTTATACAATTTTATATCATTTTGGGGGACTAATCTATTAACCCAGTGCCTAGTGCCAGTTATTGTTTTCTACTTGTTTTTTGTTTTCCAGGAAATCTATACCAAACGGAGTCCAAACACTATGAAATTTTTTGACAATTTTTTCAGGACAAAAGAGACACTAGAAGCTTTGGGAGGAGACCAAACGAGAAGCGAGGAGACGGCAAGGCACCATGGCACGCCTTGATGCCTTGTGGAACCCCAGAGAACCACCCGAAACAATTTCTCTGCCGCCGCAAGTCTATGTTCTTCCGTGATTCCATCTAGAGGCCTTTTTCGGTACTCTGCCGGATGGGGATCAATCACGGAGGGCTTTGATACGTCTCCAACGTATCTATAATTTTTGATTGCTCCATGCTATATTATCTACTGTTTTGGACTATATTGGGCTTTATTTTCCACTTTTATATTATTTTTGAGACTAACCTATTAACCGGAGGCCCAGCCCAGAATTGTTGTTTTTTTGCCTATTTCAGTGTTTCGAAGAAACAGAATATCAAACAAAGTCCAAACGGAATAAACCTTTCTGGAACGTGATTTTCTTCCCGAATATGACCCAGGAGACTTGGACCCTACGCCAAGAAAGCTTCGAGGTGGGCACGAGGTAGGGGGGGCGTGCCCTACATCCCCAGGCGCGCCCCCACCCTCGTGGGCCCACCAAAGCTCCACCGACGTACTTCTTCCTCCTATATATACCTACGTACCCCCAAACGAACAGAAGGGGAGCCAAAAACCTAATTCCACCATCGCAACTTTCTGTATCCACGAGATTCCATCTTGGGGCCTGTTCCGGAGCTCCGCCGGAGAGGGCCGTCAGGCCCGGTCCTAAGATTTCGGGGGCCCGGGGCAAGATAACAAAAAGGGGCCCTAAAGCCATATAAATATATATGTTTTTTTTCTAATTCAATTGCAAATTACTACTCATTTTACACTATAATTTATAATTTATGTTGCCTTGTCATCTGAACTATTCAAAAAAGGGCACATAAAAGTTGCTCGCTCTTTTCAATCGATACATTATTTACTCTTTTCAATGAATACCTAATTTTTTATTAGGTGAATTAGTCACACTTCTCTGCAACTCAATTTTTTATCATCCTATAATATTTCGCTATGTTGTTCTTCAACAGCAACTAAAGCTAATTCCTCGAAATTCCTAGCAGAAGTACTTACTTTATTTCTGAGGAAGCACTAGAAGATTTTTTTTCTAGGACTCAATCAACTCATATGCATATTCTTTTTTTCTCTTTGTGGGATGGATACTTTCCAACTGAATTAATAGCATTATTGCTAAGTAGCACACACATACGATACAAGAAATTAAGAACACTGCTAATTAACTATACAATAAAGAGGCATGGAACAAGGTACCTTGATGGCTAGAAGATATAAATTGCAAGCTTTTGCTGCTGCTTACGAGTCACGAACAGAAATCCCAGTTTTCCTTTTCTGTTCCCAAACAATACAGGATACGAGAATGAAAACTTCATGGACCGAACAATCATACAAAGTCTATATAAAAAGAAGAGGGGGTTGATGAAATCTTGAAAACCCACATTACCTTCCTCCACTAATCGCGTCCAGCAGCCGAAAATCACAAATAGACAATGCCGGTGACATGACGTTGAACTTGGCATTGGCATGGCGGATTCGTTGGCCAATTTTGGAAGAGAAAAAATAGAAAGACGAGAACACCATTGGCGTGAGGCAAGGCCAGAATTGACGGTCTGTTACAGTTCTTTCCAATTTTGATTGAGAATTAATTACTCAATCTGTTACATGGGAAAGAATTATTTCGTAAACATCAAACACATAAAAACGGATTGATCTATACATAGCAAATAATTCTTTACCTTTTTTAGAATCAGGCGATCTATGAATTATTTCCAAAAAGTTACAATTCTTTTCTAAACATCACACACATCCATCAGGGCCCCCTTCCTACTCGGGGGCCCGGGGCGCCCCCCCCCCTGCCACCCCTTAGGGCCGGCCCTGAGGGCCGTCATCACTGAGGGCTTCTACATCATCATAGCCTCTCCGATGAAGTGTGAGTAGTTTACCTCAGACCTTCGGGTCCATAGTTATTAGCTAGATGGCTTCTTCTCTCTTTTTGGATCTCAATACAAAGTTCTCCCCCTCTCTCGTGGAGATCTATTTGATGTAATCTTCTTCTTTTTGTGGTGTGTTTGTTGAGATCGATGAATTGTGGGTTTATGATCAAGTCTATCTATGAATAATATTTGAATCTTCTCTGAATTCTTTTATGTATGATTGGTTATCTTTGCAAGTCTCTTTGAATTATCCGTTTGGTTTGGCCAACTAGATTGGTAGTTCTTGCCATGGGAGAAGTGCTTAGCTTTGGGTTCGATCTTGCGGTGTCCTTTCCCAGTGACAGAAGGGGCAGCAAGGCATGTATTGCATCGTTGCCATCGAGGATAACAAGATGGGGTTTATTTCATATTGCATGAATTTATCTCTCTACATCATGTCATCTTGCTTAAAGCGTTACTCTGTTCTTAAGTTAATACTCTAGATGCATGCTGGATAGCTGTCAATGAGTGGAGTAATAGTAGTAGATGCAGAATCGTTTCGGTCTACTTGTCACGGACGTGATGCCTATATACATGATCATGCCTAGATATTCTCAAAACTATGCTCAGTTCTGTCAATTTCTCAACAGTAATTTGTTCACCCGCCGTAGAATACTTATGCTCTTGAGAGAAGCCACTAGTGAAACCTATGGCCCCCGGGTCTATTCTCATCATATCAATCTCCATCACTTTAATCTTGCTTTGCTTTTTTAATTTTACTTTTCACTTTGCATCTCTATACCAAAAATACCAAAAATATTATATCTATCAGATCTCACTCTCGTAAGTGACCGTGAAGGGATTGACAACCCCTAATCGCGTTGGTTGTGAGTAGCTATCGTTTTGTGCAGGTACGAGGGATTTGAGCGTGGCCTCCTACTGGATTGATACCTTGGTTCTAAAAAACTGAGGGAAATACTTACGCTACTCTGCTGCATCATCATTTCCTCTTCGGGGAAATCCAACGCAAGCTCAAGAGGTAGCAAGAAGAATTTCTGGCGCCGTTGCCGGGGAGTCTACGCAAAAAGTCAACATACCAAGTACCCATCACAATCTCTATCTCTCGCATTACATTAGTTGCCATTTGCCTCTCATTTTCCTCTCCCCCACTTCACCCTTGCCGTTTTATTCGCCCTCTCTTTCTTAATCTCCTTCTCCGCCTTTCTTTCTCCGTTTTCCTTTTTCTCGCTTGCCTTTTGTTTGCTCGTGTGTTGGATTGCTTGTTTGTCGTGATGGCTCAAGATACTACCAAATTGTGTGACTTCACTAATACCAATAATAATGATTTCCTTAGCACTCCGATTGCTCCTCTTGCCAGTACTGAATCTTGTGAAATCAATACTGCTTTGCTGAATCTTGTTATGAAAGATCAATTCGCCGGCCTTCCTAGTGAAGATGCCGCTACTCATCTGAATAGCTTCGTTGATTTATGTGATATGCAAAAGAAAAAAGATGTCGATAATGATGTCGTTAAATTGAAGCTATTTCCTTTTTCGCTTAGAGATCGTGCTAAAACTTGGTTTTCGTCTTTGCCCAAAAATAGTATTGATTCTTAGAACAAGTGCAAAGATGCTTTTATCTCTAAGTATTTCCCTCCCGCTAAGATCATCTCTCTTAGAAACGATATTATGAACTTTAAGCAACTTGATCATGAACATGTTGCACAAGCTTGGGAGAGAATGAAATTAATGATACGTAATTGCCCTACTCATGGTTTGAATTTGTGGATGATTATACAAAAATTTTATGCCGGATTGAATTTTGCTTCTAGAAATCTTTTAGATTCGGCCGCGGGAGGCACTTTTATGGAAATCACCTTAGGAGATGCTACTAAACTCCTAGATAATATTATGGTTAATTATTCTCAATGGCATACTGAAAGATCTTCTAATAAAAAAGTGCATGCGATAGAAGAAATCAATGTTTTGAGTGGAAAGATGGATGAACTTATGAAATTATTTGCTACTAAGAGTGTTTCTTCTGATCCTAATGACATGCCTTTGTCTATTTTGATTGAGAATAACAATGAATCTATGGATGTGAATTTTGTTGGTAGGAATAATTTTGGTAACAACGCTTATAGAGGGAATTTTAATCCTAGGCCATATCCTAGTAATCCTTCTCATAATTATGGGAATTCCTACAAGAACTCTTATGGAAATTATAATAAGACGCCCTCTAAATTTGAGAATAGTGTTAAAGAGTTTATGAATTCACAAAAGAATTTTAATGCTTTGCTTGAAGAGAAATTTCTTAAATTTGATGATTTGGCTAGGAACGTTGATAGAATTTCTCTTGAGGTTGATTCTTTAAAGCTTAGATCTATTCCTCCTAAGCATGATATCAATGAGTCTCTCAAATCCATGAGAATTTCCATTGATGAGTGCAAGGAAAGAAACGCTACGATGCGTGCTTCCAAAGATGCCTTTATTAAAGCATGTTCTTCCAATTCCAATGAAAATCGAGATGAAGATCTAAAAGTTATTGATGTGTCTCCTATTAAATCTTTGTTTTGCAATATGAATCTTGATGAAACTGAATATGATCTTCCTTTACCTAGAAGGCGTCCTAAAAATTCGGAGTATTTAGATCTTTATGATGAAATTGATGAAAGTGGGATTGAAAGAAATAAAAATCTAGATGTTGCTAAACCCACTATATTGGATTTCAAGGAATTTAATTATGAAAGTTGCTCTTTAATTGATTGTATTTCCTTGTTGCAATCCGTGCTAAATTCTCCACATGCTTATAGTCAAAAGAAAGCCTTCATCGAACATATTGTTGATGCCTTGATGCAATCTTATGAAGAAAAACTTGAGTTGAAAGTTTCTATCCCTAGAAAACTCTATGCTGAGTGGGAACCTACTATTAAAATTAAAATTAAAGATCATGAGTTTTATGCTTTGTGTGATTTGGGTGCTAGTGTCTCCACTATCCCCAAAATTTTGTGTGATTTGCTAGATTTCCGTGATTTTGATGATTGCACTCTAAACTTGCATCCTGCGGATTCTACTATTAAGAAACCTATGGGAAGGATTATTGATGTTCTTATTGTTGCAAATAGGAATTATGTGCCCGTAGATTTCATTGTTCTTGATATAGATTGCAATCCTTCTTGCCCTATTATTCTTGGTAGACCTTTCCTTAGAACGGTTGGCGCGATTATTGATATGAAGGAAGGGAATATTAGATTTCAATTTCCATTAAAAAGGGCATGGAACACTTTCCAAGAAAGAAAATAAAATTTCCATATGAAACTATCATGAGAGCCACTTATGGATTGCCTACCAAAGATGGCAATACCTAGATCTATCCTCGCTTTTATGCCTAGCTAGGGGCGTTAAACGATAGCGCTTGTTGGGAGGCAACCCAATTTTATTTTTATTCCTTGCTTTTTGCTCCTGTTTAGTAATAAATAATTTATTTAGCCTCTGTTTTGGTTGTGTTTTTTTGTGTTTAATTAGTGTTTGTGCCAAGTAGAACCGTTGGGAAGACTTGGGGGAAGTCTTGTTGAACTTGCTGTAAAAACAGAAACTTTAGCGCTCACTAGAACTGCTGTCATTTTTATTTGGAGAGTGCTATTTAGTTAATTATTTTTGCAGATGATTAATAGATAAATTCCTCACGTCCAGAAATTTATTTTAGAATTTTTGGGGTTCCAGATCTTTCGCTAGCTACAGATTACTACAGACTGTTCTGTTTTTGACAGATTCTGTTTTTCGTGTGGTGTTTGCTTATTTTGATGAATCTATGGCTAGTAAAATAGTTTATAATCCATAGAGAAGTTCGAATACAGTAGGTTTAACACCAATATAAATAAAGAATTAGTTCATTACATTACCTTGAAGTGGTCTTTTGTTTTCTATCTCTAACGGAGCTCACGAGATTTCTATTGAGTTTTGTGTTGTGAAGTTTTCAAGTTTTGGGTGAATTCTTTTGATGGATTATGGAACAAGGAGTGGCAAGAGACTAAGCTTTGGGATTACCATGGCACCCCCAAGATAATCCAAGGACACCAAAAAGTCAAAGCTTGGGGATGCCCCGGAAGGCATCCCCTCTTTCGTCCACTTCCATCGGTAATTTACTTGGAGCTATATTTTTATTCACCAACATGATATGTGTTTTGCTTGGAGCGTCTTATATTATTTGTGTCTTTGTGTTTTAGTGTGCCACAATCATTCTTGATGTACACACCTTTTGAGAGAGCCATACATGAATTAAAATTTGATAGAATACTCTATGTGCTTCACTTATATCTTTTGAGCTATGTAATTTTGCTCTATGTGCTTCACTTATATCTTTTGAGCGTTATAATTTTCCTCTATATGCTTCACTTAGATTTTTGAAGAGCACGGTGGTGGATTTGTTTTAAAGAAACTAATGATCTCTCATGCTTCACTTAAATTATTTTGACAGTCTCTTAATAGCATGGTAATTTTCTTAATAATAATATGCTTGGTATTCAAGATTTGTGAAACTTTCTTTTGAGTGCATTGAATACTAAGAAAAAAATTGAAGCATGATAATTGTTTTGAGATATGGAGGTGATAATATTAGAGTCATGCTAGTTGAGTACTTGTGAATTTAAAGAATACTTGTGTTAAAGTTTGTGATTCTCATAGCATGCATGTATGGTGAACCGTTATGTGATGAAGTCGGAGCATGATTTATTTATTGATTGTCTTCCTTATGAGTGGCGGTCGGGGACGAGCGATGGTCTTTTCCTACCAATCTATCCCCCTAGGAGCATGCGCATAATACTTTGCTTTGATAACTTCTAGATTTTTGCAATAAGTATATGAGTTCTTTATGACTAATGTTGAGTCCATGGATTATATGCACTTTTTCCCATCCTTCCACCATTGCTAGCCTCTCTAATACCGTGCACTTTTCGCCGATATCATACACCTACCATATACCTTCCTCAAAACAGCCACCATACCTACCTATCATGGCATTTCCATAGCCATTCCGAGATATATTGCCATGCAACTTTCCACCGTTCCGTTTATTATGGCACGCTCCATCGTTTTCATATTGCTAGCATGATCATGTAGTTGACATCATATTTGTGGCAAAGCCACCGTTCATAATTCTTTCATACATGTCACTCTTGATTCATTGCTTATCCTGGTACACCGCCGGAGGCATTCATATAGAGTCATATTTTTCTAAGTATCGAGTTGTTGGGTTGTAAGAAAAATAAAAGTGTGATGATCATCATTTTTAGAGCATTGTCCCAAGTGAGGATAGAATGATGGAGACTATGATTCCCCCATAAGTCGGGATGAGACTCCGGACGAAAAATTAAAAAAAGGCCATAAAAAAGGCCCAAATAAAAAAAGAATGAGAGAAAAAGAGAGAAGGGACAATGTTACTATCCTTTTACCACACTTGTGCTTCAAAGTAGCACCATGATCTTCATGATAGAGAGTTTCTCGTTATGTCACTTTCATATACTAGTGGGAATTTTACATTATAGAACTTGGCTTGTATATTCCAATGATGGGCTTCCTCAAAATGCCCTAGGTCTTCGTGAGCAAGCAAGTTGGATGCACACCCACTTAGTTTCTTTTGATGAGCTTTCATATATTTATAGCTCTAGTGCATCCGTTGCATGGCAATCCCTACTCACTCACATTGATATCTATTGATGGGCATCTCCATAGCCCGTTGATACGCCTAGTTGATGTGAGACTATCTTCCCCACTTTTTGTCTTCTCCACAACCACCATTCTATTCCACATATAGTGCTATATCCATGGCTCATGCTCATGTATTGCATGAAGATTGAAAAAGTTTTGAAAAAGTTAGAGTATGAAACAATTGCTTGGCTTGTCATCGGGGTTGTGCATGATTTAAATACTTTGTGTGGTGAAGATAGAGCATAGCCAGACTATATGATTTTGTAGGGATAACTTTCTTTGGCCATATTATTTTGAGAAGACATAATTGCTTTGTTAGTATGCTTGAAGTATTATTATTTTTATGTCAACATAAACTTTTGTCTTGGATCTTTCAAATCTGAATAATCATATCCCAATTAAGAAGATTTGCATTGAAATTATGCCAAGTAGCACTCCGCATCAAAAATTCTCTTTTTATCATTTACCTACTCGAGGACGAGCAGGAACTAAGCTTGGGGATGCCTGATACGTCTCCAACGTATCTATAATTTTTGATTGCTCCAAGCTATATTATCTACTGTTTTGGACTATATTGGGCTTTATTTTCCACTTTTATATTATTTTTGAGACTAACCTATTAACCGAAGGCCCAGCCCAGAATTGTTGTTTTTTTGCCTATTTTAGTGTTTCGAAGAAACGGAATATCAAACGGAATAAACCTTTCTGGAACGTGATTTTCTTCCCGAATATGACCCAGGAGACTTGGACCCTACGCCAAGGAAGCTTCAAGGTGGGCACTAGGTAGGGGGGCACCCCCCCACCCTCGTGGGCCTACCGAAGCTCCACCGACATATTTCTTCCTCCTATATATACCTACGTACCACCAAACGAACAGAAGGGGAGCCAAAAACCTAATTGCACCGCCGCAACTTTCTGTATCCACGAGATCCCATCTTAGGGCCTGTTCCGGAGCTCCGCCGGAGAGGGCCATCATCATGGAGGGCTTCTACATCATCATAGCCTCTCCGATGAAGTGTGAGTAGTTTACCTCAGACCTTCGGGTCCATAGTTATTAGCTAGATGGCTTCTTCTCTCTTTTTGGATCTCAATACAAAGTTCTCCCCCTCTCTCGTGGAGATCTATTCGATGTAATCTTCTTCTTTTGGCGGTGTGTTTGTTGAGATCGATGAATTGTGGGTTTATGATCAAGTCTATCTATGAATAATATTTGAATCTTCTCTGAATTCTTTTATCTATGATTGGTTATCTTTGAAAGTCTCTTCGAATTATCCGTTTGGTTTCGCCAACTAGATTGGTAGTTCTTGGCATGGGAGAAGTGCTTAGCTTTGGGTTCGATCCTGCGGTGTCCTTTCCCAATGACAGAAGGGGCAGCAAGGCACGTATTGCATCGGTGCCATCGAGGATAACAAGATGGGGTTTGTTTTATATTGCATGAATTTATCTCTCTACATCATGTCAGCTTGCTTAAAGCGTTACTCTGTTTTTAACTTAATACTCTAGATGCATGCTGGATAGCGGTCGATGAGTGGAGTAATAGTAGTAGATGCAGAATCGTTTCGGTCTACTTGTCACGGACGTGATGCCTATATACATGATCATGCCTAGATATTCTCATAACTATGCTCAATTCTGTCAATTTCTCAACAGTAATTTGTTCACCCGCCGTAGAATACTTATGCTCTTGAGAGAAGCCACTAGTGAAACCTATGGCCCCCGGGTCTATTCTCATCATATCAATCTCCATCAGTTTAATCTTGCTTTGCTTTTTTACTTTTACTTTTCACTTTGCATCTCTATACCAAAAATACCAAAAATATTATATCTATCAGATCTCACTCTCGTAAGTGACCGTGAAGGGATTGACAACCCCTAATCGCGTTGGTTGCGAGTAGCTATCGTTTTGTGCAGGTACGAGGCACTTGAGCGTGGCCTCCTACTGGATTGATACCTTGGTTCTCAAAAACTGAGGGAAATACTTACGCTACTCTGCTGCATCATCCTTTCCTCTTCGGGGAAATCCAACGCAAGCTCAAGAGGTAGAAGGCTTCTACATCAATCTTGTTGCCCTTTCGATGATGTGTGAGTAGTTTACCACAGACCTATGGGTCCATAGTTAGTAGCTATATGGCTTCTTCTCTCTATTTTATCTTCAATACAATGTTCTCCTCGATGTTCTTGGAGTTCTATTCGATGTAATCGCTTTTTGCGGTGTGTTTATTGGGATCCGATGAATTGTGAGTTTATGATCAGATTATGCATGAATATTATTTGAGTCTTCTGTAAACTCTTTTATGCATGATTATTATAGCTTCGTATTTCTCTCTGATCTATTGATTTGGTTTGCCAACTAGATTGATTTTTCTTGCAATGTGAGAGGTGCTTTGTGATGTGTTTGATCTTGCGGTTCTCAATCCTAGTGGCAGAAAGGGACATGACACGTATTTGTATCGTTTCCATTAAGGATAAAATTATGGGGTTTATTTATGCGTGAGTTTACTTTGTCTACATCATGTCATCTTGCTTAAGGCGGTACTCTGTTCTTTATGAACTTAATACTCTAAATGCTTGTTGGATAGCGGTCGATGTGTGGAGTAATAGTAGTAGATGTAGACATGAGTCGATCTACTTGTCTCGAACGTGATGCCTATATACATGATCATTGTCTTGGATATCGTCATGATTATTTGATTTTTTTATCAATTGCCCAACAGTAATTTATTTACCCATCGTATGCTATTTTCAAGAGAGAGGCCTCTAGTGAAAACTATGCCCTCGGGTCTACTTTTATCATATATTAAAATCCAAAAGTACCTTGCTGCAATTTTATTTATTTTTATTTATTTTGTGTTCTATCTATCTATCTATCTACCACTAAAAAATTTGATCTTGCAAATAACCACCGAGGGATTGACAACCCATTGTTCACGTTGGATGCAAGTATTTGTTAGTTCGTGTGCAGGTACTGCTAAAGAGGTCTTGCCTGAACCTCCTACTGGATTGATAACCTTGGTTCTTAACTTAGGTAGATACTTATCTCTACTGTATTGCATCATCCACTCCTCTTCAGGGAAATCCCAACGCAGCTCACAAGTAACATACGACGCTAATACTTTTGATCTACAAGGGTATGCAAACACACTCCCCTCTCAATGTTATGCATCTCTTAGATTAGGTCTTGGGTGTTCGTAGGATTTTTTTATTTTCATGCTTCATTCCCATCGAGTACTTCAACATTTAACCAATTTAGAGCAGCTATCTCTGATAAATACCCATGGGGCCTATATGATGCTACTGGATTAAGATTTTGGTACATGGAAAACACTGCTTGGTTGCCAGTGTAGTGTGATGATGATTTAGTTTTTATGTTTGGAACACACACCGATAGTAAGTCAATTGAGCTTCCACTTTCCTTCACCAAATAACTTTGATATTTGATATCATCAATCTTGCCCACTGACTATAAATCCAGCCTTATGTCGGGAACATTCCTTACATCATCGAGCACCAATCTGCAACCTGTGTTTGTATCAATCTATATAAAACCCTTGCCAACAATTGTTGATGAACCACTATTTCCCATCCTCACTTGGCCAGTAACACCACTAGTGTAAGATGTGAAATACTCCTTGCTTGATGTGATGTGGAAGGACGCACTTGAATCCATGATACGTCCATTTTGCATCATGTTTTCTTACTGTCATTTATAATGTTTTTATCCGTAATAATGCTTTTTGGAGTAATTCTAATGCCTTTTCTCTCATAATTTGCAAGGAACACACCAAGAGGGAGAATTCCGGCAACTGGAAAAGCTACGTTAGGCCACCTATTATGCACAACTCCAAATGAGCTGAAACTTTACGGAGATTTTTTACGGATTATTTGAGAAATATTGGAGCCAATAAACACCAGAGGGGGGCCACCAGGTGGGCACAACCCACCTGGGCGCGCCCTGGTGTGTTGTGGCCTCCTCGGCCCACCTCCGGTGCCCATCTTCTGGTATATAAGTGGTTTTGACCTAGAAAAAAATTAGAGGAGGACTTTCGGGACGAAGTGCCGCCGCCTCGAGGCGGAACTTGGGCAGGAGCACTTTTGCCCTCCGTCTGAGCGATTCCGCCGGAGGAACTTCCCTTCCGGAGGGGGAAATCATCATCATCATCATCACCAACAACTCTCCCATCTTTGGGAGGGCAATCTTCATCAACATCTTCAACAACACCATCTCCTCTCGAACCCTAGTTCATCTCTTGTGTTCCATATTGTTACCGGAACTATAGATTGGTCCTTGTGGGTGACTAGTAGTGTTGATTACATCTTGTAGTTGATTAGTATATGGTTTATTTGGTGGAAGATTATATGTTCAGATCCATGATGCTATTTAATACTCCTCTGATTATGAACATGTTTATCATTTGTGAGTATTCGCTTTTGTTCTTAAGGTCACGGGAGAAATCATGTTGCAAGTAATCATGTGAACTTGATATGTGTTCGATATTTTGATAGTATGTATGTTGTTATTCCCTTAGTGGTGTCATGTGAACGTCGACTACATGACACTTCACCATATTTGGGCCTAAGATAATGCATTGTGGAGTAGCAATTAGATGGTGGCTTGCGAGAGTGACAGAAGCTTAAACCCCAATTTATGCGCTATTCCGTAAGGGAGCGATTGGATCCAAAAGTTTTATGCTATGGTTAGAATTTATTCTTAATACTTTTCTCGTAGTTGTGGATGCTTGCGGGAGGGTTAATCATAAGTAGGAGGTTTGTTCAAGTAAGAACATCACCTAAGCACCGGTCCACCCACATATCAAATTATCAAAGTAGTGAACACAAATCAAACCAACATGATGAAATTGACTAGATGAAATTCCCGTGTACCCTCAAGAATGCTTTACTTATCATAAGAGACCGTTTTGGCATGTCCTTTGCCTCAAAAGGATTGGGCTACCTTGTTGCACTTTTGTTACTATTATTGTTACTTGCTCATTACAAATTATCTTGCTATCAAACTACTCGATACTTACAATTTTAGCACTTGGAGACAATACCTTACCGGAAACTACTTGTCATTTCCTTCTGCTCCTTGTTGGGTTCGACACTCTTACTTATCGAAAAGAGCTACAATTGATCCCCTATACTTGTGGGTCATCAATCCACAACCCAACTCATGGCATCATCACGAACAACACTATAGCATTCTTCATCTTCAATGATTAGATAGTCCTCATCTATTGCATTCATGGTTGAACTTCTCTCAGCCATTTTCTTGATTTTATTCGCAAGTTTCCCCTCTGCAAGCTCTCTTTTGTACTTCCTGCACTCGCTCTTTATGTGTCCCGGATTTCCACAATGAAAGCAAGTAATATCTTTTCTCTGTTTGATTTTGATCTCCCCTAGATTTACTTCTACCTTGCTGAAATCTCGTGTGACCACGTCCACGATTCTCATTCTTCCCATGGGTTTTAGCCACATATGCATCAAAATAAGAGACATCACCCTTTTCATTCTTTCCGGCTTCTTCATTCAGCATGCTATTCTTCACCATCTCCAAAGTCAGCTTCCCATCTGGAGCTGAATTGCTAAGTGACACAACAAGTGTGTTCCAACTATCAAGCATGGAACTCAGCAGCAATAATGCTTGCAGCTCATCCTCAAAGTTGACCTCATGGCTGAAAATTAATTTATATGGCATTGTAAGGCACTCAAGTGCTCAATCACACTTGTGCCATCTCAGTACTCAAGCTTTGCAAGTCTTTTGATCACCGAGGCCTTGTTCATTGATGTCTTCCTCGCATACATAGACTCCAACTTCTGCCACATCTCATACGCATTTGTGTCATTTGCAACATGGTGGAATATAATATGGTTGATGTACAACCGAATCATTATGTATGAGCTTTCGTGCCGAATATGCATACTGTTATGTAGTACGTGCAGTTTGCTTGCTCCGAGTTTTCTAGATGATGATTTGAAATAGTCCTTCCATGCTTCAGTCGTGTTCTGTATTAGTGGTATTTTTACGGTCCATTTATTGGATCTCTATTTGGTCTCGGAGCACGCAGGCTCATTTGTTGTCTTTTGGTGGTACCAGGAGGTAAAAACTCTAATGCGTAAGTAATAGGTTTCAAATGGTCATTTATGCCGACGTCTATCTTACTTGGCTCATTTGTTTTTGTCCCTTGATTTGAAATACGGAAATGAACATCATGGATCTTTGTTTGGCGCATAAAAGATCTCTAGGTTGTTTTCTGTATTCATATAATTATATTCTGTCAGCACGGATCATGCAATTTCCCATCATATTCTTCACATCATGATACTAACATCAAACCAAGATTGGTGATATTGTGGCCCGTTCTTAATCCGTATATACTAATAGAAAGGTGATTGAGGTGCAATGCGTCTCTTTACTTAAATTCATTATCCAACCTATAATATTTCCTTGAGTCTTCTGTTAAATTTGTACCCTAACAAAAAGTTGAACACTACAAGGGAAACTGTCTTTTTATATTTGTTTGAGGAATTATGTGTGAACTGGTAATGAATTGAGTGTTGAAGATGTCCATTGTTTGCACCTAAACCATTGTGTATTGTATGTACCTGCCATTGGAGCATTCATTCACGCCAATATCAATTTCAGGTCTGCAAAGTTTGAAGTGATGGCATTGCCACTGCAAAGTAAAGGTCATACGAAGCTATAACCGAGCGTGGCAAACGCGCTTGTTCCTCTACTAGGATTCGTGCGTGTTTGGAATCGGGAATGGGCAAAGTGGGTCTACATGCTTCAGGATTGGCATCGCCACGTGGCGTCCATCGAGATGGGTCTCATCTGCTGGCCTGTGAGACCCGGTCTCGGAATTTTTTTTCGTCTATATCTATTGGATACATATATGATGCAAATGTTTTCTTCTCTGTTGTTTGTGTTGGTCGACCAAATTTCAACGTTTTTTTGTGGGTAGATTTGCTGCATGGCCGTCGAAATTTGCGTGGGGTGTGAGTGACGACCGCCGCACGGCAGCACGTCGTCGGGCACCACCCACCTTGTCCGGAAGCCCAAGCCGCCGCAGCCGCAAAAGAAAAGAAAACGAAAGCATCCGCGCTGCGCTGACCGCACGCTCCACCTGTTCAACGCAACGCCCGCCTGGGGAAGGAGGAGGTCATCCTCGCATCCGCCATGATCCAGCACCTCATAGGTCATGGCGACGAAGATGCTGAGGCAGCCCCTCCCCCTCTTCTCCTATTTATACGGCGCTCGCGCGCCTCACCAGGCAGAATAGCCATCGTGTTCCTCTCGCGTCCAGGAAGACAAGCTCAAGCTCTAGAACTAGAAGTAGCGCCAACACCAAGCAGCTTCTTCTGCTAGTCCTCCTCCTCCTCCTGGTTCCCACCAGCGATCATGTCTTCGTCTTCCACGCCCGTGACGTCTGAGAATCCGAGGAAGGTGGTGAAGAAGGTGCTGTCCTTGTCCCAGTCCGAGGGGGACGGCGCCACCGTCCGCTGGAGCATCGGCGGGTAAGACGCCAATCGCGATGAATTCTGAATTTCTCATTATGGGAAGCCGTCCTTGACCTCAGTCTGTCTCTTCTTGCTCCTTCAGTTGCGAGCTCCGGAGCCTGGACCCGTTCCTCCTGCTGGACGAGTTCTGCGTCTCCAAGCCCGCCGGCTTCCCCGACCACCCCCACCGGGGCTTCGAGACCGTCACCTACATGCTAGACGTACGGACGCATGCTCTGAGCTTCTTCCATCGTGTTGCCTTCAAGGTGTTTGCTGAAATGCTATTCTGTCTTCTGCGTTTCTGACGATGCAGGGGGCCTTCACCCACCAGGACTTCTCTGGCCGCAAGGGCACCATCAGGACCGGAGATGTCCAGGTCCGATCTACTCATCCAGTTCTTCAGACAAACCACTTGACCCATTCCATTTTTGACTTGAGAACCAACAATGCATCTGAATGCTCTGTTCCTCAACAGTGGATGACGGCGGGGCGCGGCATCGTGCACTCGGAGATGCCTGCGGCCGACGGCGTGCAGAAGGGCCTGCAGCTCTGGATCAACCTCGCCTCCAAAGATAAGATGTATGTATCATGTCAATGGTTGTTTGCATATGAAGTCAACTTGTTTACATGACAATGATCAACCACTCGCACACTAATTTTGCTTATGCAAATGCGCATTCATTGATGTCAGGATCGAGCTGCGGTACCAGGAGCTTGAGAGCAAGGACATCAGCCAGGCCGAGAAGGACGGCGTGGCGGTGCGGATCATTGCGGGGGAAGCCTTTGGGGTGCGGTCGCCGGTTTACACGCAGACGCCGACCATGTACATGGACTTCACAATGCAACCAGGGTCGCAGCTCCACCAGCCAATCCCGGAGGGTTGGAACGCCTTCGTGTACATCATCGAGGGGGAGGGCGTGTTCGGCAAGGAGGACGCGGCGCCGGCGAGTGCACACCACTGCCACCTCTGCACGGGGGACGGGCTCAGCGTGTGGAACTGGTCCGGCGCGCCGCTGCGGTTCGTGCTAGCAGCGGGACAGCCGCTCAACGAGCCGGTGGTGCAGCAGGGGCCCTTCGTCATGAACTCGCGTGCCCAGATCCAGCAGGCCATGGAGGACTACTACTACGGCCGCAACGGCTTCGAGAAAGCCAGCCAATGGAGCTCCGCCTAAGTCTGACTGGTGTCTCGCCGTGATGATGATCAACGTCGCGGTGCATTGTGGTGCAAAACATTGGGAAGGAAAGGGAAATTGCATTGTACCATTATATTGATGCCTTTGTGTAGAATGTAGTAGCAGTCTTGTTTTTCTTTGATTCTTTTTTTGTACTTGTTTATAGGAAAGAATGTGTACAATAAAAGTGCGTAACGAAGGGGAACTTAGTATTTTTTTATTTTTTAAGTGGTGTTCCATGGTCATGCCTTTCAGATTTGAACAGGTGAAAATAAATATGAGCCATCAACCCTTTGTTGATCTTATCGGTCTATTGCTACTTGACGGCGTTATTCTCTCATCATGCAGTGAGGATCATGAGGATGAAGCAGGCCGAGCAGAATGGGACCCTCAAGAGGAGACTGTCGAGCTCTGAAGTCTGAACAGGAAAGCACTATTGCACATGAAAACTAGGGCTCCTAACCTTGTACAATGCAGATGCTGGAGGCTGGTTGTGAGCCTGATGCTGTAGGATGATCAAGTTCGCGGATGCTTGTGTGCATATGCTACGTGGGGGCGGCACAAGGACATGATGTTGTTCTATTCCAACATATAGTCTATCGTGTAGTGATCAAATTGTGTAGATGCAGATGGTTTTGAAGGATCTGTGTACAATGTATGGATCTGTTACAAAAATGCTGAAATTTAATTGTTTTTGTCAGCTGAATTTTTTTAATTGTTGCCGCCAGATTTTATTATCTCTGGACCTCTCAATCTTGTGAAACAATGTACAAAGTTATTATGAATGTTTGATAGCAATTCTTTTTTTTTTGCGAGTCAAATGTTTGATAGTAATTCAGAGTGCTATTACCTTGTATCATTGTTTGATGGAATTTTAGAGTGCTATTACCGTGTATCATTGTTTGATGGGAATTCAGGGTGCTATTAAACTTAGGGTTGTGTGTGCAGACAGATTGGGTAGCATGTCTGGCTGTCTGTCTATTAAACTTAGAGCTATATATACAAAGTCCTAGCTATCTTTGAGGCTGGGCTGTTTGGGCATGTTTCAGAATTTTTTTCATTATGGTTTAGAAGATATGTATTTTCCGAATTACCTGTCCTAAAAGGCTGACATATTTCATAGTCAAAGTTGAGCTTAGCTCCAGGCCATCTTAATGAGGTTTTCTCAAGATAAAAACATCTATAGGATTGTATAGGATGAAATATGTAGGCATCTTATGCACATATTGTGTTGTCTGACATGAACTAAAATCAGACCAATTTAATTACAAGACAAAAAAGACAGTATCTTCGCTAAGGTTGTAGCTCATTTATGAAGTTTTAGAAAAATGGATTTATTGGACACGCTGATTCTGTAGATTTTTTTTAAACAATCCAAGGGTTGCGGTCTGTCGATTTTATTAAGATAGATAAAAAACATAGTGACCTGATTTATAAGCGAAACTAGACCAAAAACCACAAAGCCTGGTAAAAAAGACCAAGAAAAATCAAAGAGAAAAAAAAGCACACTAGAGCTTGGGGATAGGGGATTAAAGGAAACACACACGACCTCAACGAACATCATCTGTTGATTCTGTAGATTAAAAGATACAAAAAATATATTTTAAAAACGTATGGCAAACCAAAGAAACCAAACAATCACATCTTTTTTTAACACATCCATCAAACTGAAGATTTCAAATAACCCATATGTATTCATGGCAAAGACACGAGCACCATGTTGACCGGTGGCACAAACTTCGGAGGAGGGAGCAGTGCACACTTCAAAAGAGCGGGAGATGCACAGTCGGGGAGGACCAAGTAAAGCCAACGACATTTGATAGATCGTGCATGATTTCCTGTTGGTAGAACTTCGGTTTTGGATGAGGATCATTCATGCATATGAAACATATGCTATCTTTAAATGTGAAATTATAGATTTGAAATGTATTGAAGTGTGTAAAGTGGAATGGAACGTTTGGTCCATATTTTTGTGAAATTTAGCATCAATAAAAGTGTATATGCGTGTGCGCGCACACACATAGGAGGAATAGAAGAGAGACAGTTATAAATGTTGTAGTTTCTAGGGAAACTCACTTTGCTGAGCATGCATCATTTTATGAATCTACTAGAGCTGCTCTACATGTAAAGGACAATGTAACCAGTTTTAAAGGTTGTCTTTTTAGGAATCTACTAGAGTTGCTCTAAATGTTAGACGCCACATATGCCGTCCATACGTCCACGACCGAGCAGTTGTTGGTCTCCTCCAATTCTTGCATGTGACTGCTTCTTTTTGCTAGCATACAACTCCCCATCTTTCTCCCCCTAGCTTGCTCAAACAGACTAGAGAGCGATGCATCTCTCCGGAGAGGCGACGTCTTCCATCTTTCTCTCCCAATCGGCCCAACTACTACTGTCTCCATGTTATCTATTTTTCTCTCCATGAAGAACATGTGCACATGTTGGGGTGCTACGACAATTTTCCTCTTCTCCTACCCTCCAAGTTTATAAGGGAAGGGATGTATACCAAGGGCTCATGGCTCTGGCGAGCAGTGGTGGCTGCAGAGATAACAAATGAGGAGTGGGTAGAAGGATGAGGCATCGTGTTAGGAAGCACAAGGCATGCATGGTCTGCACGGCGAGAGAGTAATGAGACATGAAGAAAGAAACCATGACATGCGGTTGGAGCTTGAGTTTGTAGCACCATCGAGCTCTAGGGAGATGACGGGACTATGGAGAATTGGTTCATGTCATTTGAATCAACTCCTCATGGGTCTTTGGCACGTCAGATTTGTTGTCATCGAGCCTGAATCGGTAAAGATTGCTTTTCTCAAATAGTGAAGTTTTTATGTTGCCTTGGTATTTGAACACGTTGCAAGGATTTGGAGCGTTTGTTGTCTAAAGAGGAGACATGTTGCATTGATTCTTTTTTTTAGAGAAAAGTCTTATAGCTCAGACTTCATACATAAAGCCGCACATGGCACAGTCAGCCGCAAAACACATTAAGGCATCAGGCAACAAAAGCCCAAAGTCAAAATGATAGACTTGCAATAACACAGAAAAAAGTTAAATGGAGATATGGTCTGTATGGAAGCCTTTAAGACCGAGAAACAATAGTTAAGATGGATCAGAAGGGAGGAGGTTGTTGACAGTGGAGTGAATCTTGGCGATCACCAAGATAATTCCATCAGCGTTGGCATTAACAAGCGGTTTCAACTACTATAAAAAGGCCACCGTTTTAAACAAACAATCAAATGGATGGTTAGGGCAACATGTTCAATGTTAAATTTGTTATGGGTGGTCCAAAGCGACCCAAATTGTGTGGCAAATACCATTCATAAGACAAGATAAATTATTCAAGAGACATTAGCAAGAAGAGGAAAGAGCTGAGAAAAATTATATGGGGTTCCATCACACATTCAGCCACGACCGAACACTACTCCAAAAGAATTTTGCCAAGACACATCTAAGCAGAATATGCTCCATGTCTTCATTCTCTCCCCAAAGAGAACATGCCACACCTGACGTGCCATTACATTTCAAAATATGATCACTCGAGAGGGCTTGCCACATTCTTTTTGATCTTAGGTGTTATATGAGCCAACCAAACCCCTAAAAGTTTATGAGTATGCCTGCCCTGGACAAGTTTGAGCTATAGAGCTTTAATGCAGAATTTATGAGAGGATGAGTGGGGCCAAAGTAGGCGGTCATTTTCGGCCGAGGAAGAAGGGAAAAGGGTAGTAAGGGATTACCACTTAACTAATTCTTTTGGTGAAAGCGAGCAGCGGAAAGCAAGGTCCCGGTTATTTGCACAAAGCCCATAAATGGTAATCTCTGGATTCGCATAAGGTCAGGGTAGAGCATATTAAGAGGGGGCATCCCCATGCCACCAGTCTAGTTGGAACTGAGTGGCGACACCATTGCATGATGTGGGATCTAAATTCGTCTCTAACCTTAATAATTGCTTTGCAAAATCATGAGCCCCCTCTAGAGTTAGCATTGAGGTATTTATATTCCTGATGGAAGTGTTGATAATGACCAGTTCCCAAGGATTTTTGGGCTTGCACATGTGCTTCTACTTAACCAACATATACTTCTTTCTCTTATCATCATAATTCCTATTGGAAGCACTACGGTGCTTATCAAACCCCACATGATTGCCCTCTAGGAGAGATAAAAGCCCATGGTGAACATGTGCAAAAGCTCGACGGGCAAGCACTGATTAATACAACTTTATCCCCGAGGTTAGCAATATGAAGATCATTCTTAATCAAAAAAGTAGTGATGTCGGCCATCTCAGCATCCAACTTATAGTTAAACATAAGGGTAGATGGATCACCTTTCCGGAGGCCCATATGATTTGCAAAACAACGCCTCGCGATGTCGTTAATGCACATAGTGGTGTGCCTGCCCCAAACTAGTTGCATAATGCGATGAACATACACTTGATTCGCGCCTTTGATGGAGATTCCAGACATCGATGTTGTATGGATTGAATATATGTGGCTTATGTGGTTTTCGTCGTTTGTCTATATTGTTCCATATGTTTTTCCTTTTGACATCATGTTGTTTCATATGTTAGTTTTTTTTTCATGCTTTGGGAGTTGCGACCAATTTTTAACCTTTTATTTGCAACAAATGTGGATTTGTTGCATATAGCCATATAAATTATCGTGGGGCTGCGGCATGGTGACGAGTGACGACCGCCGCACGGCAGCACGTCGTCGTCGCCCGCGTCCACCCACCTGCTCCCGAAGCCGAAGCTGCCGCAGCCCCTTTGAAAAGGAATTTCATAGAAGAAAGAAGGAAAGAAAGCAGCCGCGCGCGCGCACCACCAACCTGGTCAGCGACCATCCTCCCGCTCGCCGTTTATATACCGCCCCGCCGGCATCCACCATGATCCAGCACCAGCACCTCACCTCCCCTCACCCAGCGGCGACGAACCAAGATGCTGAGGCAGCACCTCCCCCTCTTCTCATCTTCCCCTTCTTCCCCTATTCATATGGCACTCGCGCGCCTCGCCCGAAAGACAAGCTCTAGAAGTAGCGCCAAGACCAGACCTCTCCTCTTCCTGCTACTCCTAATTGCGATTCTTGTTGTGACCGCCGTCTTCTTGTTCCCACCAGCGACCATGTCTTCTTCGTCGTCGTTCGAGAATCCGAGGAAGGTGGTGAAGAAGGTGATGTCGCTATCCCAGGCCGAGGGGGACGGCGCCACCGTCCGCCGGAGCATCGGCGGGTAAGACACCAATCGCGATGAATTCTGAATTTCTCATTATGGGAAGCCGTCGTTGACCTCAGCCTGTCTCTTCTTGATGCTGCTGCTGCAGGCACGAGCTCCGGAACCTGGACCCGTTCCTCCTGCTCGACGAGTTCTCCGTCTCCAAGCCCGGCGGATTCCCTGACCATCCTCACCGGGGCTTCGAGACCGTGACCTACATGCTCGACGTAAGCACCGATGCTCCGCTTCTTCCATCTTTTTCTCCTCCATCGTGTTGCCTGCGAGGTGTTTGCTGAAATGCTTTCTTGTCTTTTGGGTTTTCTGACGATGCAGGGGGCCTTCACCCACCAGGACTTCACTGGGCGCAAGGGCACCATCAGGACCGGAGATGTGCAGGTACGACCTACCCATCCAATTTGTTCAGACAAACCATCACACATGCACTTGGCCCATTCATTTTTCATTCTATCTTGACATTTTTTGGGTCATTCTATCTTGACTTGAACTAACATTGCGACCCGAATGCTCGGTTCCTGACCAGTGGATGACGGCTGGCCGCGGCATCGTGCACTCGGAGATGCCGGCTTCCGACGGCGTGCAGAAGGGCCTGCAGCTCTGGATCAACCTCGCCTCCAAGGACAAGATGTATGTATCGTATCAATGATTGTTTGTATATGAAATCTAGTATCTAAAAGAAGATCATATGAATCATACAAAATGAACTTGTTTACATTACAATGACTAATCACTCGACACTAATTGCTCGCACAATACTAGGATCGAGCCACGGTACCAGGAGCTCAAGAGCAAGGACATCAGCCAGGCCGAGAAGCATGGTGTGAAGGTGTGGATCATCGCAGGGGAGGCCTTCGGGGTGCGGTCGCCGGTCTATACGCAGACGCCAACCATGTACATGGACTTCACAATGCAACCAGGGTCGCAGCTCCACCAGCCGATCCCTGAGGGCTGGAACGCTTTCGTGTACATCATCGAGGGGGAGGGCGTATTTGGTGGGAAGGGCGCCGCGCCGGCGAGCGTGCACCATTGCCTTGTGCTTGGCTCTGGCGATGGGCTCAGTGTGTGGAACCGGTCTGGTGCACTGCTGAGGTTCGTGCTTGCGGCAGGGCAGCCGTTGAAAGAGCCAGTGGTGCAGCAGGGGCTCTTCGTCATGAACTCCCGTGCCCAGATCCAGAAGGCCATGGAGGACTATTACTATGGCCGCAACGGCTTCGAGAAGGCCAGCCAGTGGAGCTCCGCCTGATTCTCATCAGTGTCTCGATGTGATGATGATCAACGTCATTGTGCATTGTCGTGCAAATGATCAGGGAGGAATGGGAAATTGCATTTTACCATTACATTGATGCCTTTGTGTAGAGTGCCGTAGTAGTCTTGTTTTTCTTTGATTTGTTCTTTTTTACTTCTTTATAGGAAAGAATGTGATACAATAAAAGCGTGTAATGAGGAGGAAGTTAGTAATGATTGTTTGGTCATAAAAAGGAAATTGTTTCATCATAGATTTGGGCAAGCAGAGCAAGGATAAATAGTTGGTGCTCCATGGTCAAGCATTTCAAATTTGAACAGGTGAAAATAATTTAAATAACTATGAGCCACCAACATGAGGCTGCCGAAGCATTATCAGTGCATTGCTTCTCGACGGCGTTATTCTCTCATGATGCAGTGAGGATCATGACAATGAAGCAGGCCGAGCAGAACAAGACCCTCAGGATGAGGCTGCCGACCTCTGAAGTCTGGACGGGAAAGCACTATTGTGCATGAAAACTATGACTCCTAACCATGTACAAGAGGCTGGCTGTGAGCCTGATGCTGTGGGAAGATCAAGTTTGCGGATGCTTGTGTGCATATGCTAGGTGGGGGCGGCAGAAGGACATGATGTTGTTCTATTCGAATGTATAGTGTAGTGATGAAATTGTAGATGCCGATGAATACAAAGGATCTGTGTACAATGTATGGATCTGTTACAATAATGCTGAAATTTAATTGTTTTTGTCAGCTGAAATTTAATTGTTGCCACCAGATTTTATTATCTCTGGATTTCTGCCAGATTACATGATCTTGTGAAACAATGGAGTACAGAGTTATTATAGATGTTTGATAGCAATTCAGAGTGCTATTGCCGTGTATCATTGTTTGGCGGAAATTCAGAGAGCTATTATCGTGTATCATTATTTGATAGCAACGTGGAGTGCTGTTAAACATAGTGTTGTGCGTGCAGACAGATTGCGTAGCATGTCTGTTGCAGTGGTTTTGATGAGCTATATCATGAACCACAAACCACGGAATTTTTTGAATGCTGGTTTAGAAGATATTTATTTTCCGAATTACTTATCCTAAAAGACTGACATATTTCATAGTCAAAGTTGAGCTTAGCTCTTGGCCATCTTAATGAGTTTCTCAAGATTAAAACATATATAGGATTGTATAGGATGAAATATCTAAGGCATCTTATGCATATATTATCTTGTCTGACTTGAACTGAAGTTAGACCAATTTAATTACAAGACAAAAAAGACAATATCTTCTCTAAAGTTGTAGCTCATTTCTGAAGTTATAATTTTTTTGGATTTATAGGACATGTTGATTCTGTAGATTTTTTAATAGAGCAAGGGTTGAGGTCTGTCAATTTCATCAAGATAGAAAAAACATAGTGACCCGGTTTATAAGGGAAACTAGGCAAAAACCACAAAACATGGTAAAAAAGACCAAGAAAAAAAAGCAGAAAACAGAAAAAGACACTAGAGCTTGGAGACAGGGGAATAGAGGAAAAACATACGACCTCAAGGGAAAACAGGAGATGAAGGATAAACCAAGAAAAACCTGAAAGAGGAAGGTTTATCCTATATCGGCGATGCGTCGGAGTGCGAGAGTTAAACAAAAGAAAAAAAAATCCATGATAAAATATGAAAGGGATATTCTGGAATAGCAGAGGTCTAGCGGACTTGGCTGAAAGGAGAGTCCTGAGCAATACATCAGTGCAACGAAAATTAGATTTTATGGCTTTATTGGAGACGGGTAGAGATAATTCAATGCCGGCCCTATGTTTCGGGAGGCCCTAGGCGAACTAGATGACATAGGCCGCTAAGTCAAAGAACCCTTCAGTGCTTGAGTGTTTGAACATGTTGTGAGCATGTAATGTGTTTGTTGTCTAAAGATGAGACGTATTGCATTGATTCTCAAGGAAATTAAAGCTTACATGCACTTGTGAGAAAGCTCGACGGACAAGCGCTGATTAATACGTACAACTTTCCCCAAGGTTAGTTAGCAGCATGAAGATCAATTTTTAACCTTTTATTTGCAACGAATGTAGATGTGTTGCATAACCATAATATTCTGGTTCGGCGGCGTGGTGACGACCGGCGCACGGCAGCACGTCGTCGTCGCCCGCGTCCACCCGACCCACCTGAGCTCCGAAGCAGCCGCAGCCGCAGCCCCTTTGAATTGAAAAAGATATAGAAGAAAGAAAGCAGCCGCGCGCGCGCACCAACCGGGTCAACGACCATGATCCTCACCTGACCTCACAGCGACGAAGATGCTGAGGCAGTTCCTCCTCCTCTTCTTCCCCTATTTATACGGCGCTCGTGCGCGTCACTAATTTCAACGGCAGCCGTCGTGTTCCTCTTGCGTCCAGGAAGACGAGCTCAAGCTCTAGAACTAGCGCCAACAACACCAGACCTAGCCCTCCTCCTCCTCCTGATTCTTGTTGTGTGACCGCCGTCTTCTTGTTCCCACCAGCGATCATGGCTTCCTCTTCCTCGTCCGTGCCGTTCCAGACTCCGAGGAAGGTGGTGAAGAAGGTGCTGTCCTTGTCCCAGTCCGAGGGGGACGGCGCCACCGTCCGCCGGAGCATCGGCCGGTACGACACCAATCCCTCTCTCAACCGCGCAAGACGGATGAATCAACTCTGAATTTCTGATGGGTCGACCTCTGTTTGTCTTTTCTTGATGCTGCTGCTGCTGCAGGCACGAGGTCCGGAACCTGGACCCGTTCCTCCTGCTGGACGAGTTCTCCGTCTCCAAGCCCGCCGGCTTCCCCGACCACCCCCACCGCGGCTTCGAAACCGTCACCTACATGCTAGACGTACTTACCACACGCAACCTCTGCTTCTTCCATCTCGTGCTCTGTTCCCTTCTGCCTGCACGATGTTGATGTTGCCCGCAAGCTGTTTGCTGAAATGCTTGCTTCTGTTTTGGGTTTCTGATGATGCAGGGGGCTTTCACCCACCAGGACTTCTCAGGGCGCAAGGGCACCATCAGGACCGGAGATGTGCAGGTCTGACCTACTCATCCAATTTGTTCACACAAACCATCACACACTTGGCCCATTCATTCTATCTTGACTTGAACTAACATTGCGACCCGAATGCTCTGTTCCTGACCAGTGGATGACGGCTGGCCGCGGCATCGTGCACTCGGAGATGCCGGCTTCCGACGGCGTGCAGAAGGGCCTGCAGCTCTGGATCAACCTCGCCTCCAAGGACAAGATGTATGTATCTACTATCTATAAAAACATCATATGAATCATATGATGTCAACGTCTTTACATTACAATGACCAATCACTCGAAACTAATTGCTCGAACAATGCTAGGATCAAGCCGCGGTACCAGGAGCTCGAGAGCAAGGACATCAGCCAGGCCGAGAAGGACGGTGTGAAGGTGCGGATCATCGCCGGGGAGGCCTTCGGGGTGCGGTCGCCGGTCTACACACGGACGCCAACCATGTACATGGACTTCACAATGCAACCAGGGTCGCAACTCCACCAGCCAACCCCCAAGGGCTGGAACGCTTTCGTGTACATCATCAAAGGGGACGGTGTATTTGGCAGGGAGGCCGCGGCGCCGGCGAGCGCCCACCATTGCCTTGTACTCGGCACTGGCGATGGGCTCAGTGTGTGGAACCGGTCCGGTGCGCGGCTGCGGTTCATGCTGGCGGCAGCTCAGCCCTTGAACGAGCTAGTGGTGCAGCAGGGGCCCTTCGTCATGAACTCTCGTGCCCAGATCCAGAAGGCCATGGAGGACTATTACTACGGCCGCAACGGCTTCGAGAAGGCCAGCCAGTGGAGCTCCACTTGAGTCTGATCAGTTTGTCGACGTCATCTTCTATATCTAAATAGCTAGCCCCCACTAACTATTTTTCTCAACATGCAAGCATGCCACATCATCCCATAGCATGCATGAGAAAAGGCCCACCTTCACTATCATATGTCTCCCAACATGCAAGCATGTCACTTCATCATTAAACATGCATGAAAAAAAGACTCATCTCAACATGCAAACATCCAAGAGAATTTTCATTCTACTATGCTATTGATAGTTAATAAAAAAATACAATTATATAGTAATCAAACATAATAAATTATATGTATTTTCAGTTTTAGCTTTTTATATTATTACTTAAGTTATTCATTATTCATACAACGAATCATATTAAAATATGTTGCAAAATATTCCCGCAACAACGTGTGGGGCATCATCTAGTGATGATTAATGTCGCGGTGCATTGTCGCGCAAAAAATTGGGGAGGAAAGGGAAATTTCATTGTACCATTTTATTGATGCCTTTGTGTAGAGTGCAGTAGTAGTCTTGTTTTTCTTTCATTCGTTGTACCATAGAAGAATGTAGAGCTGTTTTACGGTGATTGGGTTAGTACTCGGAGTACTTAGCAGTACTTATATGTCTGATCACGTCTGATTTTTATTAGCCGTCAGATCTTGCGGGGAATTTTAATTGATTAAATTTAATATGTTAATTGAGATAAGGGCATAATGGTCCAGGGGGAAATATCTTTTCTTGAACCGATCACCTGAGGACCAGATCCATGTCTACTCGATTCAGTTCAGAATCCTCCTCCGATCTATTCGTCGCCGCTCGCCGCTCCTGACCTTCTCCGTCCTCGACCTGCCCGGCGAGAGGAATAAGTTCATCGTCCTCGTCCTCCACCCAACCAACCCCAGCCCCCCACGCCGTCACCGAAGAAGAAGAAGGCCGGATCTGCGCCGGCTGAATCGGCGGCGACCGCGGCGGGCGATCCCATCTCTTCGCGCGTACCATCCTTAAGGTATGAATTCGGCTTGGCGTTCTACTCGTTCTCTTGGCCATTGCGCCCCTCCATCGTGCATGCAGTACAACCTCAACCCCACAAGATCCGGGTACGGACTAGAACAACGAATGGAAAGCTTCATCGTGGCATAGTTTCTCTTGAGCTAATCGCATCATGTTTGTTTAAGTAAGATGTTGACGTTTGAGATGAGATATACTAAAGGAAGATGAGATACTGGTTCCATAGTTCACTTAATTTAGTTTATTAAAGTCATCATCACTTTAGGTTTGCATAGCGCATGAAATATAGTTTAAAGGAAGATGAGATACTACTTGTTGGACGTTGATAATTGGTTTCCCTCACACGTCAAACCAGCAAAGTCTTTTCCATGCATTTGTCTTTGCCTATGAGCTATTTTACACCTGCAACATTGATAAACAGAAAGATGTTGATGATTGGTTTCCCTCACATGTCATATGCAGGAAGACATGGCGTATGCAAGTGATGAGAGTATGTTCGAGTATGTAAATGTTGTCAGCAAGATGTTTGATAGTGAGGCTGAAGGCTATGAATTCTACAACAAATATGCTCTTGAAAAAGGTTTTAGTGTGAGGAAAAGCTACGTTGAGTGGGATGGATCCAACAAATACATAATTTTAAGGAAAATTGTGTGTAGTCGTCAAGGGTTTCACGAAGATAAGCACATGAAAAGAAAGATGAAAGATAGAAAAAGGAGGCCACGAAGTTTAACTCGTGTTGGATGTAATGCTAAATTGGTCATTACAAGACAGAAGGAAACCGGTCGGTGGTTTGTCAAGGATTTCATCGATGAGCACAGCCATCCTCTAGCCCCACGGGATCTTTCTTGTCTGCTGTGTTCGCACAGACGAATTAGCGATAAGCAGAAAGCGGACATGGAAAAATGTGGGATCCGCAAATACCGTATTATGGATATTTTGTGCTTTCAATACGGTGGATTTGATAAGGTTGGATGCATAAAGAGGGACGTTTATAATTTCTGCCATGCTAATAAGCAGGAGACAATCAGTGTCGGTGATGCTAAAACGGTGATCATGCACATGATGGCGAGGCGAGAGCGAGATGTGGATTTTTTCTTCAAGTACTTGGTAGACGAGCATGGCCATCTGAAGGGACTGTTCTGGGCTGATAGTCAATCGCGACTTGACTACGAGGCTTTCGGAGACGTCATTGTTTTCGATAGCACATACAGAACCAACAAATACAATCTGCCATTCGTGCCTTTTGTCGGGTTGAATCACCACCGCAGCACTGTTATATTTGGCTGTGGTATAATTTCTCATGAAACAAGCCAGGCATACGAGTGGATGTTGTGGACCTTTTCTGATTGCATGGCACAGAAGCATCTGATATCGGTGATCACAGATGGGGACCTTGCAATGCAGACAGCAATAAGGGTGGTCTGGTCAGACTCAAACCATAGACTATGTATATGGCACATTCAGCAGAACATTGTACGCCATCTGCATGATGACGACGTAAAGGAGGAATTCAGATCTTTCATTTATGATACTTTTTCCATTGAAGAGCATGAGATAAAATGGATACAATTCTTACAACGGAATAAAGTAACCAGTGAGGAGTCTTGGCTGCATCAGATGTATCAGATGAGAAAGTTGTGGTGTGCTCCATATCTTGAGGGGCGTTGTTTCCTAGGATTGAGCAGCAATTAGAGGAGTGAGAGCTTGAACTCTGTGCTACATACGCATCTTGAGGGTAAGATGTCGTTGTTTGAAATGCTAGAGCACTATGAGCGTTGCCTTGTGTCGCGACGGATTAACGAAGCTCTCCATGACGTCGAAGCCTTGCAGTCCGTTCCATTTATAGAGGAAAATGCTTCGCCGCTTGAGAAACACGCCGCAACAGTTTTCACACCTAGTGTCTTTAAGATGGTCTTATGGAGCATAGATGCTGCCAGCAAATGTCAGATTAGAGAGATACTAGATGGATCAGAAGATTCCACTTATGTTGTGTCCAAGCAGGAAAGAATGGATAAAAAGTTTGGAGTGCGCATTGAAGAGCAAGGAGGTCTTTTGCACAGGGTGAGTTGTTCTTGCCGTAAGCTGTAATGCGCAGGCACACCATGTTCCCACATTTTTTACATATTGGGGAATTTAAAACAAACAATTCTGCCCGGTTGTTGCGTTCCCACTAGGTGGACTATGAATGCAAAATGTGCATACGCACCTACCAGAAAAAACCAGATGTATGACTATTCGGTAAGCCTGCAGAGGTACCGCGAGTTGCGGAATTGTAGTCACGCCGCAAGTTTCCAGGCATGCCACTCTGATGAGGACTATCACCGTCTAAAGATGCTTTTGCAAGCACAACATCATGGCAAGCAATCAAGTTTTGAACAAGCTGACAGCAAGGAGTCAACTAATGCTCAGCATAACAGGCCCGTTGATGCCGCACTCGCAGAAAGTTGATAAGGTTCTGGATCCCGTGCATGTGCCAGGACGAGGTGCACCGAAGAAAAGGCTGCAGGCAAAGACAAAGAAGTCAAGATCACAGAATATCTGTGGCTATTGCAAGAAACCAGGTCACAATCGACGTAAATGTGCTAAATTGCTAGAGGTACGAAATATGTTCATATTTTTTTTGCATGTGTTTTACTCATAATTGATGTCCATGTGATTTATTGTATTCTTCTGTGTAGGATCTCGAGGCTGAACTGTGATATCTACATACAGCATGAACCGACGATGAGCCAGAGAAAGTCGTGTGCCATTCAGCTTTGTGTGACGTGGTGTTTACATTCTATTTCATCGTGACAGTAATTTAGTGAAGTGTGGTTGTACTGCCATGTTACTGTATTAGTTCGACATCTTTCGTTTCCATTTTCTGTGTGTATCATTTGATGTCCAACTTTAAGAATGATGATGTATTTCGACAAATTGGGCACTATGATTCTTCACCCATACTATGGTTGTCATGCATATTCATAATCATCATGCATATTCTTCATTTACAGAGCAATAATGACTGACGTATTTTTTAAATAAGCGGGGCCCACTGGGGTGTGCTTGGAAATCTTTGAAAAACCTCCATGCACGTTCATCTTCGCTGCATGCAAATCGGGCGGCAACCGTTGTGCCAGTAGCTGTCAAGGCCTTGATGAATCACTATTCACATGCAGGTCCCCGACTCTTGTATGCAGGTCCCCGACTCTTGCATGCAGGTCCCCGACTCTTGCATGCAGGTCCCCTTGAGGCATAGACCGATGTTTTCAGCAGTCAGTCTAGAGGGCATTATAAATTCAAAAAAATTCAAAAAAATACAAAAACTTGGAAACCTAGTTTTGTTTGTGGAAGAGATCATGTGTGCCAAAGCTGAGGTGATTTGGAGGTGGTCGAAAAATGCCCGCATTCCCGGAGGGACCAACTTAAGCTAGTTTTTGAAAAAACGTGAATTTTTCCACCACCTCCAAATCACCCAAATTTTCTTGTACATGGTGACCCACATGTGCAAAACATGTGTATGCAAGAAAATTTTGAAAAAAATAATTTTACAATGCCCCCTTGAGGCATAGACCGATGTTTTCAGCAGTCAG
>NC_041386.1:621284099-621289570 GCF_002162155.2 Triticum dicoccoides
AATTCAAAAAAATTCAAAAAAATACGAAAACTTGGAAACCTAGTTTTGTTTGTGGAAGAGATCTTGTGTGCCAAAACTGAGGTGATTTGGAGGTGGTCGAAAAAACGCCCGCATTCCTGGAGGGACCAACTTAAGCCAGTTTTTGAAAAAACGTGAATTTTTCCACCACCTCCAAATCACCCAAATTTTCTTGTACATGGTCACCCACATGTGCAAAACATGTGTATGCAAGAAAATTTTGAAAAAATTATTTTACAATGCCCCCTTGAGGCATAGACCGATGTTTTCAGCAGTCAGTCTAGAGGGCATTATAAATTCAAAAAAATACAAAAATTTGGAAACCTAGTTTTGTTTGTGGAAGAGATCATGTGTGCCAAAACTGAGGTGATTTGGAGGTGGTCGAAAAAATGCACATTTCTGATATTTTCACAGGTTACAAAATATATTATTGGACAGAATATAGACATCACCACACAGCAACAACACATTCCTCGAATACAATAGAAGATAGCTCTCCGAATACAATTCATCATATTAGTCTCCGAATTCAAAAGACCGAACAAAGATAGAACATTACAAGTCTCGAGACCGCGAGTAGCGAGTTTGCCTTCACATTACAAGTCGATATCGATCATCTAAACTACCATCACATAGAAGAGAGTTGCGGTCATCACGATGAGCATCATCGCGATGAAACTGGTCTTCATCCGGTTCCTCCAACGCTCTCTCCTCTCTCCCGCTAGATAGCGGGCGTATCTAGATTCCGCCTCCGCCCTAGTGGTGTACCCTTTGTAACTGTTACCGCTGAAACGGTGAACCTGTCTCCGACACTCCTCCCAGTCGTCGTAGACTCCGGGAACCTTACCCTTGTACACGACATACGACGGCATCTCTATGCACAAGCCAAACAACAGACAATACATAAGCAATAAATAAGTATGCAACAAAAGGATCGGAAGAGAAAAGCAAGACATTAATAGCACAATTCATGGTCCTAGTAATAAATAGCATCGATTACATCTAAGTTGAACGATTGTCCAAACCAAAGAGACATACAATTCATTAAGGTTTAATTACAACATGAGCCAATCAATGTTTCAGAACTACACATAGCATCACTACTTTCGACTCGACTCATGGGACCAGAGCGTGGATGAAGCCGCCGTCTGTCCTGATGGTCATGAAATCGCGGGCGTTGTCAGCCTGCATATGTAGCGTTGTGTCGATCTCACTGCACAGAACACGGAATGTTAGAAAAAATAAAGAACGATCGATGGATGCATTTTTGCTGTTTTGGCTGATGTTGTTTTGGTGCTGTTTTCGTGCCATTTAGGATGGCTGCAGTGACTTTTTGGTGCCATTTTTGATCTCTTAATATGGTTGCAGTGAGAGCAAAATATGGCTGTTATTTTTTTTGTTTTGTTTCAGAAACAGGACAAACCAAAGGGCCCACGTCTCCCCTCTAGATTTTTCGAGGGCCAAAGGGCAGGACGTTTGAGTTTTCGAGGCAACTCCCCACGTCTCCCCTCCACTGGAAACTCCCCACGACTCCCCTCCACTGGCAACTCCCCACGACGCAGGGAACTCCCCTCCTATTCCATTGCCGCTCAATCTGCCTCCCTCTGCCTCCCTCCTCATTCTATTGCCGCTCCATCTTCCTCCCTCTGCCTTCCTCTGCCTCCACCATCAAGCAACTCCCCTTTGCCTCCACCATCGCTGGCCAGGAGGGCAATGGCGGAGGAATTGTGGAGCAACTCCCCTCCGTCTGCCAAGAGAATGGCGGAGGCATCGTGGAGCAACTCCCCTCCATCTGCCAAGCATCACCAAGGTGAGGCGTCTGGCAAGGAGCCGCTGGTGGTCGACGACGATGTTCCGGTCCCCGAGCAGAAGTAGGACTACACCGTGCCGCTCATGGTTGATATCCACCTGAAGAAGGAGAAGCTGGATGTCGTATGCACCAGCAATCCAGACGAAGCCGACAAGAGGATCCGCGAGATCAGGAGGAGGCTCGGCGGCATGCTTTCTCGGTCGATCGGCGTTGATGTCGAGTATACGAGGGAAGACGAACCTCCATAAAAGGCTGCAGTTCTACAGTTATGCGTGGAGGATCTCGTCCTGGTATACCACATCACCGCGGCAACCAAATGGTAAAAACATCCAGTTCTGAAGTTTCTAAAGTTCTGACGTTTCTGTCTAATTAGTAGTTTCTGAAGTTTCTGAAGTAGACGCAATAGTTTTGTAGTTCTGAAGTAGATGCAATACTAGTTCTGAAGTTTCTGTCTAATTATTAGTTTCTGTAGTTTCTGAAGTTTCTGAAGTAGATGCAATAGTTCTGAAGTTCTGAAGTAGATGCAATACTAGTTCTGAAGTTCTGAAGTTTCTGTCTAATTAGTAGTTTCTGAAGTTTCTCAAGTAGATGCAATAGTTCTGAAGTTTCTGAAGTTTCTCAAGTAGATGCAATAGTTCTGAAGTTCTGAAGTAGATGCAATACTAGTTCTGAAGTTCTGGAGTAGATGCAATACTAGTTCTGAATTTTATGTCTAATTAGTATTTTCTGAAGTTTTTGAAGTAGATGAATTTGATGCACCAGATTAATTTGATGCAGGCCCAAGGAACTCCGCCCGCTCCTGCAGGAGAAGAAGTTGTACACCTTTGTTGGCTTCTCCATTGGAGGTGACAAGGAGAAGCTGAAATTGTCTGGTTTGGAGATCAACCCCGACAAGTACGTCGACATGCAGCGCAAATGGAGAGTTCCAAACAATGGAAAGAAGTGGCAGGCTTTGGCTGAGTTTGCAGCCAGCCTCATCCACCCATCGTACAAGGAAATGAAGCATAAGATCAACAAGGAATTGGACCACAAACTATGGGGGGACAGCCCACTGCCAAACAACCTCATCGAGTACGCAACGAAAGATGCGTACGTCACCTACGAGGCATGGAAGAAAATCGAAATCGTCAAAGAAGGTTTGGAGTACTAGCAAGAGGCGGAGGATCATTGGGATGACCCCTACTACTGGGGATATTGAGTTGTTTGTGGTATTATGTGTCTCAGTTTGCAGTTATGTAGTTGAACAAGTTTGCTTTTGTAATGTTGAACAAGTTAGCTTTTGTTATGTTGAACAAGTTTGCTTTTGTAATGATGAACAAGTTTGCTTTTGTTATGTAGTTATGTGATTGTTATGATGCTGGTGCAGAACACTTATGGTTGTGATGTGATGCAAAATCCTTCAACTTTTGGTGATCATTTAGTTCAAGTTTTGATCAGATCATACAGAATGTTGTCTAGAAGTTTTTGTGATCATTTAGTAGTTTTTTATACAGAAGCCTTTCACTATAACTGATGTAGCGACCCCACCCGAATGGGTCAAGTCTCTGTGCTTAAGTGTCATCCCTGGATCGGTATGCTGACACACACAGTACTCGAGGATTTATAACAGAGATAAATCACATGTAAAAGTAACGTAAATACTATTACCTCAATCCATATAGCGGAAGCAACAAGGTTGTGGGTTCCCATCAACACCAACGGCAAAGTTGAGTGTGGAATCGTAACCCTAACGTATCACTTACTCGTCGTAAGAAACCTGCAACATGAGACGTTGCAGCCCGAAACGGGTCAGTACATTGAATGTACTGGCAAATTCACACCATAGAGAAAATGATGAACAATGGCTATCACTATATGCATATATGGCTGGTGGAAAAGCTCTAGGTTATAATGTTTTTGCGTAAAGCCAATTTTTCCCTACTGCAAAGGAATAAATTTTATTTAACTACCATGGTGGTTGTTGAACATTGAGAATGGTTGACAGCATTCTCAATCCCAATTAAGTAACATCATTAAACCCAACAATATTCATTTAAAGTAACATGATGAGATCAACAGGATAATCCAAGAACTAGATACTCAAGATGTCCATAACTAGGGACACGGCTAATCATGATTAGTTTATACACTCTGCAGAGGTTTGCGCACTTTTCCCCACAAGACTCGATCGCCTCCATTTGGTTTCTCGCACTACAGGGTGTTTGAGAAGACGGATGACCGAGACACAGTCTTTCAGAAGCGCTAGCACCTTACATGTGGGTAGACCGGTACACCTACTTTCCCCTACATCTGCTAGTCTACCCGTAAGAGTTCGCACGACTTAATCAACTATGCCAGAGCCCATAATGGCTTGTGGCTGCACACGGAAGTTTCTAGTTTGAAAAATCTCATGATCCCTTTGAGCCTGGGTGGCGGTCCAAAAGAAAACAGGCAAGTCCTGGATTACCCAGGTGCCTAGACAGGCAATCCTAGAATAACTAGGTGCCTCAATCCACCCAGATGTGTGTTTAAGTTGCCACCTTAAGTAAACCATTAATTAACAATCTCACATCTGTCATGGATATCACTCACCCAATCCACGTCTACTAGCATAGCATGGCATAATAAGCAAATGTTGAAATAACTCCCAAAGGTTTGATAATAAACAGGTAATAGGTACTACCTCATCTACTTCCCATCCCACAATTTAATTAGATCCTAATCATGCAATGTGTGAGGATTGATCTAATGCAATAAAACTGGGTTGTAGAAAAAGGTATGATCAAAGTGTGAACTTGCCTGCAATATTGATGAAGATGATTAGCACTCAAAACTCTTGATAGCTCTACTCGTCACACTCTGGTCAATCTATCGTAAGCAAGCAATAGTAAGCACACATAAGCAATCACTCAAAAGATCGGGAAGAACGAAGAAAACAATTCGGAAACATCAAAACCAAGCAAATAACTCTTGCAACATAAAACAATTTCTAACAGTACCAAAATTATGTGAATTTGGCCTTATTAGAAAGTTTAGGTCAAGAGCTTCGATTTGCAAAAAGAATCAACTCAAACGGAGTTACGGATAAAAAGATATGATCAAAAGAAGTTTGAATTCAAATCTGATCTAATTCAAATTTTAAACTTTTCAAAAACATGTTTGAGTTGGATTACTGGATAGAGGGGTTCGTAATGAAGAAGTGGGCGTTGGTTTCGTTGGATTTGGACTAACGAGTAAAAAGTTATAGTCGTTTGAAGATCAGGGACTAAACTGTAGGGAAAATCCTCACATATAGGTCCCTGGCCGGAAATAACAGAAAAAGAAAAAGACTAAATTGAAAACGTTCGTTACCGAACGCTAACGGATGGATTCGTTCGCTCCGAAGGGATAGACAGCGAACGTTCTTTGTATGGGACTAACCACAAAAAAACGATCTAAAAGAAAAAAACCGAAGAAAACCGGATCGGGTTTTTTTGGTTATACCAGTTCGAGGAAAATAAACCGGAGGCAGCGGCGGTTAACTCCGGCGAGTGTCGCGGCGGCTCTGGCGAAGTGATGCGGCAGCGGCGGCGGCACTGCGAGGCAGTGGAGCTTGCAGCGGCGCGCGGCGAGGCAGCAGAGGCGGCAGCGAGGCGAGGCGGCGCGCGGCGAGGCAGCAGAGGGG
>NC_041386.1:621290380-621318247 GCF_002162155.2 Triticum dicoccoides
CAGCAGAGGGGCGCGGCGCGGGCGGCTCCGGCGTCGGTGGTTGGCAGCGGCGGCGGCACGATGCGGCTCGAGGCGGCGGCGAGAAGCGGGGCGGCGAGGAGAGAGAGAGGCGGCGGGGCCGACGCATTTATGGGGGCGGGGCGGCTCCGTGGCGTGGGCGAGGGGCCGGCCGGAGTCGTGTCAGCGCCGGACTCCGGTGGAGTCCCGGTCGGCCACGATGGGGAAGGCGGCGCGGAGTTGGGCCTTGGCCTGGCCGGTTGGCTGGGCCGGCCCAGTCGGGGAAAGTTTTTTTTTTAAACACAGACAAATGAAAAATAAAACAAAAGCAAATAAAATATTATATAGGCATATTATATGTCAAAATTTTCAGAAAAAGATTTTGTACGACATGAACATTTTTCTAGCAATAAATAAAGTACACACAAATTCAGATAAATCAAAGAGTGCTACTAGTCTATTAAAATCCAATAAAAAATCATTTTAAAAATACCAAAATGATTTCAAATTAATTTGCCTCCAATTTTCTAATGTAGGGAATCATGTTACCCTATTTTCCATATATTTAATTTTGGAGGAAAATAATTTGAATAAAACTCAAATAACTCCATGAAAACTAATTCTAAAAGGACTTGAAATTGATCCTTTGAAAGTCCCAACTCATATTTCATAATTTGAAGAAGTCATTTTATCTTCTCTCGTGAAAATCATTGAGTTGCATAAAGTTTCTGAATATGGAAAATATTTCCCAATGGAATTCAAATATTTTTCAAACACCCTTTTCATTTTTTTATGGAAGAAGTCATGTCATGTTCTCTCTAGGGTTTTGTGTTGAAAAGAATTTGAATTCATGGAGATCAGAAAGCAAATATGAAAGTTTGGGAAAGTCCTTTTATTCCCTCTCATTTAACTTTCAAAAGTTTCGAATTCACTCACTTTCAGTCAATCAATCAAACAATCAATCAAATCTATCTATTTATTATAACATTCCAAAATTTAGAATTTTGGGATGTTACAAACCTACCACCCTTAAAATGAATCTCGTCCTTGAGATTCGGAGAGGCTAGCAAGAAAAGGTTAGGGTTTGGGGTCTTCTCAAAATCCATCAATCATCACCGGGGTCTGGGGTGCTACCACCCTTAGAAGCGTGGTTACGGTTCTATCAAAACTCATATACTCCCTCCTTATTCTTGACAGTGTTGGTCTTCTCAGATCCTCGAGAAAATTCCTTCTCTGAGCTCTTCCAGTAGTGGCATAACCTTTTTCCTCAATTCTTCTGTACTTTCATCCTGGTAAGGTTATTCCGAGATTGGGTCTTCTTAGCGGACGGGCTGGCGCCAAAACTAAACAACTATCGATATCTCATGGTGGTCAACAATTTATGGTTCCTTCTGCAGGAAATGGGTCTGGTTGATCCTCGCCGTATAACCTACGGTTGGCAAAGCTGCCTTGTACAAGGGAAAAAATTGCTATACCCTTCTAAGGTTTAAACAAGGTTTTCATCATCGTCTCTCTACTATAGGTAAGTCACTCAGATTTACCATCCCATATAGCAAGGCGAATAATAAGAGTAAGTCGGTATGGTGATCAATCCATCCCACACCCAAATCATTACCTTGTATACGGTTTAGCGAATCTCGCATTGTAACACTCGGTCATCCTCACAAGCATTGCAGAATTTCTCTTGTCGATGAACCAAGTTCGAATAATCCATTGATTCTGCAAGCCAGACAAACATCTATCATTCCTTCACAACTCTCAGGTTTTGCGTTACTCCTAAAAATCGTCTATCGATAAGGGCATATCCTCTTCCAGGGTTTTTCCTTCAGCAAGAGTGTGCTTGCTTCTTGGCAGGTCCTGGGCCTGTGAGTTATGGCACATCCCATCACTTGCAAACCTTGAACTTATCATCGGGCAACTCGTCATTATTCCAACTTCCAACTTCCTAGTATTCTTTAATCCATCCAATTGTACTGTCTTCCTTCCTTCTATTGGCACCAAACTAGGACATGATTACTCAGACTCATCATGGAGTTTCCATTGATCCATATTTCCGACATCATACCTCCTTTATATCCAATAGTAATTCATCTATTCATCCTCGTGGAATATCCCACATACCAAGATAAAAAAACTTATACTTATGAAGTCCATATTCTACTTCGTGGAACATCATTATCCTTTCCAGGGTCAAGCGTCCTTACAGGGGAATATTGGTCATCTCTGCATGGCACTTCTTCAACTGGGAAACGTGAAACACCTCATGAACTCCTGACAGTCCTTCGGGTAACTCAAACTTGTAGGCCGCCCCAAAACTCGGTATGGTCCTACAAATCTCAGGGCTAATTGTCCCTTAACTCCAAATTGTTTAACTCCTCGCAGAGGGGACACACGAAGACATGCTCTGTCTCCAATTTCATAGACTACCTCCTTGAGTTTTTGAGTCTACATAACTCTTCTGCCTGGACTGAGCTACCTTCAGTCTATCTCGAATTAACTTAACATTCTCTTCTGACTCCTTTGATCACATTTGATCCAAACAACTGACGGTCTCCAACTTCATCCCACATACTCTTGGGGCATCACACATATCGAGACAAAACTCTTATTCATTTTGTCCGAAATCCACTCAGTGGAGTATCCTTATCTTTTCCAGGGGTCAAGGGTTCTTACAGGGTACTACCACCCTTAAAATGCACAAATCTTCCATAGACCATGTTTCTCATATCCTCAGAATGGCCAAAATTCTTCTTCATAGAGTAACAACTCATAAAATCCATATCAGTACCAACGATGCTACTTTATTCATTCTCAAATGATTACAATCTCTCACTTCTCCATTACATGTCTCAACTCAACACCTTAATATAAAAGAAAAATGTTCTCACTTCTACTACTCCATTTCTTTTGTTGCAAACTCAACTATCTAGCGCAAGTTTCCTTGGGGCATTCTCTGGCAAAGTGCCCTGCTCCATTACAACTAAAACATATTACTTCTGACAAGTATCGAGGTTTCCTTTTTGGGCAACTATTGAGGTAGTGCCCTGACTCCTTGCACCTGTAACAGGTGATATGACTCAGGTCCTTCCTGGAATCCAATCGGTTTCTCTTCCTGGACTTTTCCATTCCAATCAGGGCTTCTATTTCCTGTGGGTCATATTCTACTTCCTCTGTCGGGAATTCTACTAGATTCCCATTCAAACAATTTTGGAAGATGTGTCCTTCTTCTCCGCATGAATAGCATGACTTAGTGCAGGGTTTACTCGGGTCTTCTTTAGGCGTGTCCTCCATCACAGCTTCTTCTAAAATTTCCATGAGGGCTCCTTTCATTACTTCTTCCTTCTGCTGGATGGTTCGTTGTACCATGGGGTAAAAGTGACACTGAGCAGGATAGTGGGTAGTCCCTTCACACAAGAAACAAGTAATCTGCCTAGTTGGGCATTCTTCAACTGGGTGACTTCCTTCACCATTAGGGCATTCATCCTTGTGTTCTTTATGGGTGTGTCCGATTTCTCCACAAATCTTGCATGCACAAGGTTTCTTCATATCCTTTCCATAAGGCTTCAATTTCTGGGACACAAACTGAGACTTTAGCAAAGTCAACTTAAATTCTTTCCAAGTGGTTACTCATTGCCATCCATTGATGGTTTGGTACATCCTCCACCAAGTAGCAGCACCTCTTTCAAAGCACTGAAAAGCATGTTGGGTCATATTATTTCCAACTATAGGGTTATTCTCCATGTGTCCTCCATGTTCTGAATCCATCGGTCTGCCTCCAACTGACTCATCGGTCCAAAAAATACAAGCTCATCTCCATTCATCCTCTATTGGGTCCATGGGTTTGGGGTAAGATAAGAGAGATAGAGAGGGATGCACACAATACAAACAATGGTTTTGAAAAGACAGATTTTATTATGGCTGTCGGGAAAACATCAAACAAATGACAGCTCACAATCGTTGCATCTAACGTAGGTATATAACAGGGGTTTGGTCTTCTAAAGGTCAACATCGCCAAACTCTTCCGGTTTTGTTCAAGCCTCCAATGGCTTCTTCCGATCATGCTTGTCCTTCTCAAGTTCTTTTGGCATATCAACTCTTGTGACGCAAAGTTTCTCGTGACATCCTTTAATATTTCGGAGTTGCATTTCAAACTTCTGGTTTCAACATCCTTCACATGAACCATGGTCATACTGTCCTTAAGTTCCTGACAAATCTCCGGTATCTCGAGGTTGTAACTCCTCCAGCTTGGCTACTTTCAGCTTTTGGTTTCTGAGTTCTCCACGAATTGCTTCCTTGTCTAATACGGCTTCATGGAGCTCCACCTTAAACTTCTTGATATACTACTCCAGATCCTGGTGATACACCAGCTAAGTTTAAAACTGCATCCTTTGCTGATAGATGCTCCATCCTTCTACCATCCAATCCTTCCGAAGGAATGCATGCTTAGCTCAGCTCGGTGACCACAGTATCAATGGTGATGACATCACGGATAACCGTTTTTCTGCCTTTGTCATTGCCATGAGCTATCTTGCCAGTCGATATCTCATGCCTTAGGGTTTTCTTGACAAAACTTTGAGTTCTCAACTCTCCATGTTTTGGTCTTTCTCCAATACACCTTGATCTCGGGTATTGACAACTTCCATAATCTGTTAAGTTCCATCAGGGTAGCCTTCCTAGGTCATACAAATCTGGGAATTCTTCAGAGCATTCAATTCTCCTAGACTTCGGAGTCTTCAACCACTGTAGTTTCCATTACTATAATGCATGGTAAAATCTCCTTCATTCCGAATGGTCTTACTGGTCTGATATCATGTACTTCTTGGAGTGGTCTCATTAGTCGAATCTTCGAGTGGCCAAAAGGGGAAAGGGGTATAGTCTCACTAAAAGGGAATATTTGAATAAGCTCAGAAGAGAAGAGAGGTAAAAGATCTTTTTGAAAGGGAAAGTTGTAGAGAAAAATCTTTGCTATGGGCTTGCCAGTTTCTAGGGTCACGTCCTACAGTCAACATGTGCTCTGATACCATCTTGTAGCGACCCGACCCGAATGGGTCAAGTCTCTGTGCTTAAGTGTCATCCCTGGATCGGTATGCTGACACACACAGTACTCGAGGATTTATAACAGAGGTAAATCACATGTAAAAGTAACATAAATACTATTACCTCAATCCATATAGCGGAAGCAACAAGGTTGTGGGTTCCCATCAACACCAACGGCAAAGTTGAGTGTGGAATCGTAACCCTAACGTATCACTTACTCTTCGTAAGAAACCTGCAACATGAGACGTTGCAGCCCGAAACGGGTCAGTACATTGAATGTACTGGCAAATTCACACCATAGAGAAAATGATGAACAATGGCTATCACTATATGCATATATGGCTAGTGGAAAAGCTTTATGGTTATAATGTTTTTGCGTAAAGCCAATTTTTCCCTACTGCAAAGGAATAAATTTTATTTAACTATCATGGTGGTTGTTGAACATTGAGAATGGTTGACAGCATTCTCAATCCCAATTAAGTAACATCATTAAACCCAACAATATTCATTTAAAGTAACATGATGAGATCAACAGGATAATCCAAGAACTAGATACTCAAGATGTCCATAACTGGGGACACGGCTAATCATGATTAGTTTATACACTCTGCAGAGGTTTGCGCACTTTTCCCCACAAGACTCGATCGCCTCCGTTTGGTTTCTCGCACTACAGGGTGTTTGAGAAGATGGATGACCGAGACACAGTCTTTCAGAAGCGCTAGCACCTTACATGTGGGTAGACCGGTACACCTACTTTCCCCTACATCTGCTAGTCTACCCGTAAGAGTTCGCACGACTTAATCAACTATGCCAGAGCCCATAATGGCTTGTGGCTGCACACGGAAGTTTCTAGTTTGAAAAATCTCATGATCCCTTTGAGCCTGGGTGGCGGTCCAAAAGAAAACAGGCAAGTCCTGGATTACCCAGGTGCCTAGACAGGCAATCCTAGAATAACCAGGTGCCTCAATCCACCCAGATGTGTGTTTAAGTTTCCACCTTAAGTAAACCATTAATTAACAATCTCACATCTGTCATGGATATCACTCACCCAATCCACGTCTACTAGCATAACATGGCATAATAAGCAAACATTCAAATAACTCCCAAAGGTTTGATAATAAACAGGTAATAGGTACTACCTCATCTACTTCCCATCCCACAATTTAATTAGATCCTAATCATGCAATGTGTGAGGATTGATCTAATGCAATAAAACTGGGTTGTAGAAAAAGGTATGATCAAAGTGTGAACTTGCCTGCAATGTTGATGAAGATGATTCGCACTCAAAACTCTTGATAGCTCTACTCGTCACACTTCGGTCAATCTATCATAAGCAAGCAATAGTAAGCACACATAAGCAATCACTCAAAAGATCGGGAAGAACGAAGAAAACAATTCGGAAACACCAAAACCAAGCAAATAACTCTTGCAACATAAAACAATTTCTAACAGTACCAAAATTATGTAAATTTGGCCTTATTAGAAAGTTTAGGTCAAGAGCTTCGATTTGCAAAAAGAATCAACTCAAACGGAGTTACGGATAAAAAGATATGATCAAAAGAAGTTTGAATTCAAATCTGATCTAATTCAAATTTTAAACTTTTCAAAAACATGTTTGAGTTGGATTACTGGATAGAGGGGTTCGTAACGAAGAAGTGGGCGTTGGTTTCGTTGGATTTGGACTAACGAGTAAAAAGTTATAGTCGTTTGAAGATCAGGGACTAAACTGTAGGGAAAATCCTCACATATAGGTCCCTGGCCGGAAATAACAGAAAAAGAAAAAGACTAAATTGCAAACGTTCGTTACCGAACGCTAACGGATGGATTCATTCGCTCCGAAGGGATAGACAACGAACGTTCTCTGTATGGGACTAACCACAAAAAAACGATCTAAAACAAAAAAAACCGAAGAAAACCGGATCGGGTTTTTTTTGGTTATACCGGTTCGTGGAAAATAAACCGGAGGCGGTGGCGGTTAACTCCGGCGAGTGTCGCGGCGGCTCCAGTGAAGTGATGCGGCAGCGGCGGCGGCACTGCGAGGCGGCGGAGCTTGCAGCGGCGGCGACGGCGCGCGGCGAGGCAGCAGAGGCGGCAGCGAGGCGAGGCAGCAAAGGGGCGCCGCGCGGGCGGCTCCGACGTCGGTGGTTGGCAGCGGCGGCGGCGCTATGCGGCTCAAGGCGGCGGCGAGAAGCGGGGCGGCGAGGAGAGAGAGAGAGAGGCGGCGGGGCCGACGCATTTATGGGGGCGGGGCGGCTCCGTGGCATGGGCGAGGGGCCGACCGGAGCCGTGTCGGCATCGGACTCCGGTGGAATCCTGGTCGGCCACGATGGGGAAGGCGGCGCGGAGCTGGGCCTTGGCCTGGCCGGTTGGCTAGGCCGGCCCAGTCGGGGAAAGTTTTTTTTAAACACAGACAAATGAAAAATAAAACAAAAGCAAATAAAATATTATATAGGCATATTATATATCAAAATTTTCAGAAAAAAGATTTTCTACGACATGAACATTTTTCTAGCATTAAATAAAATACATACAAATTTAGATAAATCAAAGAGTGCTACTAGTCTATTAAAATCCAACAAAAAATCATTTTAGAAATACCAAAATGATTTCAAATTAATTTTCCTCCAATTTTCTAATGTAGAGAATCATGTTACCCTATTTTCCATATATTTAATTTTGGAGGAAAATAATTTGAATAAAACTCAAATAACTCCAAATTGAAAATTAATTCCAAAAGGACTTGAAATTGATCCTTTGAAACTCCCAACTCATATTTCATAATTTGAAGAAGTCATTTTATCTTCTCTCGTGAAAATCATTGAGTTGCATAAAGTTTCTGAATTGGGCAAATATTTCCCAATGGAATTCAAATATTTTTCAAACACCCTTTTCATTTTTTTATGGAAGAAGTCATGTCATCTTCTCTCTAGGGTTTTGTGTTGAAAAGAATTTGAATTCATGGAGATCAGAAAGCAAATATGAAAGTTTGGGAAAGTCCTTTTATTCCCTCTCATTTAACTTTCAAAAGTTTCGAATTCACTCACTTTCAGTCAATCAATCAAATCTATCTATTTATTATAACATTCCAAAATTTAGAATTTTGGGATGTTACAACTGAAAAACCTGAAGTTGTCAGCATGAAGAATCACACAACACAGCACCTACATTATGATGATACACTATCAACTTCAGACCTGAATGCATCCAATTCGGCCTTTCCCAAGCAGTGATGGTAACTGAAAGTATAACAACTAAAAACGCAGCTCTACTATATGTGTCCAATAGTGCCATCATAACAGAACTTTGAAAAGTCCTATATTATACAGTAGCAAGCATCACAAGTTTTAGATGGTTTTCTAGCAAGTATTTTCCAGAAAAGTGGATTGGTGGCACAAAATTGCTACACTCAGTCGATCTACCTAGCATTATCAGCATGGATACCATTGAGACGTGAACAGAAACTGGGGTACCTGCGCTGTCCTGCGGCGGACAGAGGGGGACGAGTGGGGGATCTGGCGATGGAGGGAGGAAGGCCACAGTGCGAGAAGAATAGGTGGAGTGGGGGGGGGAGGGTTCTAATGGCCTACTTCGGATGGGCCTAATTCGGATGGGCCTAATTCGGATGGGCCGTCTCGTTGTCTGCGCCTGAGGCATGCATGCATGGGAATGGCGGTGATGTGGGTTTGCATGCGCGGGTGGCGGACGTGAACTTTATCTATCCGAAATATGTTATGATTTCTACCCGAAAATAAGCTTGCGTGCGACGCGCTCCCGTGCAACGCACGCCTCTCGCGTGATACGCGATTCCGATGCGACTGTGTGCCAAGTTTTATAGATGGAAACTTCTTTAGACACAATGCCATCTCAAAAACAACTGTATGATTGATCATAAAACACATGCATTGTTGTTCAAAGAACTGTCTCATGAATAAATTGTACCATAATTGCGAACATAGTGTGAAACAGAAAACAAAATGTTTGTTTGCAACTAAATAATCCTGGTTTGAAGCTTTAACTGGTTGAAAAACAATTGAGCCTACTCCATATTGTCTTCTGCACTGCCAAAATCCAGTGACCTCTTGCGTTGCGTCGTTGGAGATTGCGTCGGGCTTGGAGACGACCCATGTGCTTCAATCTTTTTCTCTTTAACATCAATGTAACCATACAACTTAAGTTGTTCTTGGTCTTTCTCTGCCAACTCTCTAGCAAGACCCTCCATTTCTTGGATTCTCACTTCCTGTAGAAAACCATAGGAATTGTATTAGGAAGAACTCAAAAAAGACGTAGCCATAAACTAGATGCATGTAACATGTAAAATTTGAACCTCGGAATCAATGTCATCCTCGGGAAAACAACCCGTAGTTCTATTGTACACAATGTACATGTGACATGTCTTGCTGCCATTCAGATCAGAAAGCATTTTTTGTACATCATCTGGTCCTGCAATCAAGAACATTCCTTCTGGCAGCTTCCACGCAGACCCGGGTAAGAAGTAGTACAGTTCTACTCCCAGTTTGCAATCAAAAGTATCTCTCATTTCACTCATAATGAGATCGTAGGTCACTTTGGCGGGTTCAAAAATTCCGACTTCTGCCGGGTGTTCATCAAAGTATGCTCTCGGGACATGTGACATCTCATCATCCCTACTAACAAAAAATTCCATGACCAGCACCTAGTATCTCACATCAGACTTAATACATTCAATGAGTAAAGGGACAAACATAATTTTTTATGTGCATAGCAACATTGCGGCGTTGTTACCTGCTTTTGTGGAATGTATCCTTCATGTGGAGTGACTGGGGATTGTGCCATCTCAAACCTTCTCACCTTGTTATGTGGAATGTATCCTTCATGTGGTGTGACTGGGGACTCTGCCATCACAGGGTTCTTACCCTGCGTATGAAACGTTGATAGTGGGTTTACACACAAGTTTTGAAAGGTCATACCATATCTTGGGTATGCATCGTTGTGAGGTACTTACAAGGGGAGAATTGACGATGTGTTGTTGGGGTGGACTGATGTGGCATTGAACGGGTGACTCTATCGCAATGTCTCGAGTGAATGGCAACTGTGCTGTCTCATGATGCTTAGCCTACATACAATCGCCGACATAAGGTTGCCACAAATTGAAAATGTTTGTATCATAGAATACGTAGGTCCTTAATATATAGAATCGGTGCGAGATACTTACATGGGGAGAATAATTGAAGACATGTTGTCGGGGTGGCCGTGAGATCGCACGGTCTTCTAACATATGTCCTTCCAAGTGGACCTTCTCCAGCATGGCCTTATAATCCATGTCTGACCGCTCCTGTAGCAGCTTACTGTCCATATCTGCACGTGCCTGCAACACATAGGCATCCATCCTGACTCGCTCTGTCTGTATAATACTGTCCACAAGCTTCCGGTCCTTCTGCAAAGTTTGATGCATTTCCTTGTAGCCTAAGACAAACTTTTTTTCCATGTACTCACAGTCCCTCTTATACTTTTCTTCAATCTCAAGACGCATCTTCGCCATCTTACGGGAAAACTCCTCATGCTCCTCCTTTATCATCCTGTCCACGTATGAACGTTCTTTTTTCACGGTCTACCTCAGCGCGATCCTTTTGCACCTTCAAGTCGATCTCCCGACGTGCTTCATGCAAAGACTTGTCGTACTCTGCACGGTTGTTATGCGCCTCTGAGACCATGGTCCCTACAGCAACACATATACCCATAGTATGAAAACTATATCCACACCCTCATCCAACTAATTCGAAACAATATGACCGTGAAAAAATATTCATAATCAGTTCGTACGATCAACTAGTACAAACTATCAATCAAAAAGCTCTTGCATGACATCCTGTACTCGAATCACACCAGAACTACTCAACTATGGCAAAAGCTGGATTTTCTAATCTGTTCGGAAATTACTTGTTGGTCGAATCAATGGAAAAAATAATGAGCACTGCAATCGAAGATGAGAGAAGCCGTGGAGGAGACCTTTTTAATCCGGCGTCGGCGTGGTCGCTTGAGAAGCGATGGCGCGATCCTGGCGATGGCTATGTGAGGAGAAACAAGGTAGATGGGGGTGGTTAGGATAGGGTAGATATGCGGTAGAATGGGAAGGTATATATCCGTGATTGTAGTGTTAATTGGTTATTTTGAAGTAATGCGCTTCGATGCAAGTTTTTTTTTATGAGCGCGATCATTCCGGGGCTTCGAAAACATGTGCACTGACCGCGAGTCAAACCACATATCACACAAGCCCGAGCCATCGCCGTGCCCGTGCCAACCCGCCGCCCACCATTCTAACTTATTGTTCTCTAAAAAAGGAAGAGCAATAAATTCAGTCCAAGAATTTCCAGATATAATTGTCAACCCATTTTCGTTCGTAATTACGAGATATGTTTGGCACAATTAGTAGCTAACTGGGTTCTTTTTTTTTGAGGAATAGTCGCGACTTGGTTTGATACATGCCAAACGTTACGTTCAGATTAGTTGCATTATTTCGTTCATTTTTTACCAAAAAAATCTATACAAAGTGTTAATTGGACAATGTGAACAATGTGGCACGAAGGTTGTCGGCCCAGCCACTGGATGGAACGGATGGTACATGTACACGCAAGTACGATCTCTGACATGCACATTTCGGGTCCCTGTACATGTACATGTAAACCAACCCAACATTAATCCGGTTCAGTGGATGCATACATGCTCTATGTGGCACGAAGTATGTCGGCCGAGCCAGTCGACGGACCAGATCGATGCTACAGGAGGGACTCCATTGTAGACCAACGCTCCATCAATGTCCGGTGTGTGTGCTACGTCCACCGTAAGACAAACATAGTTCCGTCAACCCTAAAACCCTAAAACCCTAAACCCTGATAACCCTAAACCCCCCCTCCCACTAAACCGTAAAAACATTCAAATTTTTGCCCCACATGGAAACCATCATGCATGCATTCTCTATGTGGTCATGGGATGCCATGAAAGATTTTTGGGATTATACACGCAAGTACGATCCCTGACACGCGCATTTCCGGCCTAGCATGTCAACACCCCGAAAGCACTAGCTGGGTTCCTCACCTGAATGAAACCAACCAAACATCGATCCGGTCCAGTGGATGGATGCATGCTCTATGTGGCACGAAGTTTGTCGGCCGAGCCAGTCAACGGACCGGATCGATGGTACCGGAGGGAATTCATTATAGACCAATGCTCCATCAATGTCCGGTGTGTGTGCTACGTCCACCGTAAGACAAACATATTTCCGTCAACCCTAAAACCCTTAAACCCTAAACCCTGATAACCCTAACCCCCTCCCCCCACTAAACCATAAAAACATTCAAATTTTTGCCCCAAATGGAAACCATTATGCATGCATTCTCTATGGGGTCATGGGATGCCATGAAAAAAGTTTGGGATTATACATGCAAGTACGATCTCTGACACGCGCATTTCCGGCCTAGCATGTCAACACCCCGAAAGCACTAGCTGCTTTCCTCACCTGTATGAAACCAACCCAACATTGATCCGGTCTAGTGGATGGATGCATGCTCTATGTGGCACGAAGTTTGTCGGCCGAGCCAGTCAACGGACCGGATCGATGGTACCGGAGGGAATTCATTATAGACCAACGCTCCATCAATGTCCGGTGTGTGTGCTACGTCCACCGTAAGACAAACATAGTTCCGTCAACCCTAAAAGCCTTAAACCCTAAACCCTGATAACCCTAAGCGCCCCCCCCCCCATTAAACCGTAAAAACATTCAAATTTTTTCCCCACATGGAAACCATTACGCATGCATTCTCTATGGGGTCATGGGATGCCATGAAAAAAGTTTGGGATTATACATGCAAGTACAATCTCTGACACGCGCATTTCCGTCCTAGCATGTCAACACCCCAAAAGCACTAGCTGCTTTCCTCACCTGTATGAAACCAACCCAACATTGATCCGGTCCAGTGGATGGATGCATGCTCTATGTGGCATGAAGTTTGTCGGCCGAGCCATTCAACGGATCGAATCGATGCTACCGGAGGGAATCCATTGTAGACCAACGCTCCACCAATGTCCGGTGTGTGTGCTACGTCCACCGTAAGACAAACATAGTTCCGTCAACCCTAAAACCCTTAAACCCTAAACCCTGATAACCCTAAACCCCCCCACTAAACCGTAAAAACATTCAAAATTTTGCCCAACATGGAAACCATTATGCATTCATTCTCTATGTGGTCATGGATGCCATTAAGAAAGTTTGGGATCATTAGTACATATACATGCAAGTACGTTCTCTGACACGCGCATTTCCGGGCTTGCATGTAAACACTCAACCCTAAACCCTGATAACCCTAACCCCTGATAACCCTAAACCCCTAAACCCCTAAACCCTAATAACCCTAAACCCCTAAACCCTAAACCCCATAAACCCCACACCGAGTTCACAAGATTTTCTTATTTCTTTATATCATTTATCCAAATCTCACATAACTCACGCGGCCCACCCCACCCTAAATCCTGCGATTACAGCTCCGCATTCTAACCACCCGGGCCGTCCGCACCTCCCACGACCGCTGCAAGATCAGATCGGAGACGCCGGTCGCCCACGGAATACAGGAGTCGGCGGCCAGCACTCGCCGCCCACCGCCAACGTGATCTGAGGGCTCGGACGTCAGTGTTCTTCTCGCCGCCTCCTCCTCGCGTGAACGCGCCATTTTTCCTTTGCGCCGTCGACCGCGCTATAACAGCACTTATAGTTTCCGACGCACTAACCGCCGCCAGCTACTCGGTGGCACCATCTCAGAGATAAGGTATTAGCTGATCGTAACTCTTTATAATCGTTGTCCGCCGATGCTTTAGTTGTTGAACCCTCATAGGTTTTGCACCCAAATAGGTTCTGTGCTTAAACCCATAAGTGGATCATATGTTAAATGACCCAGTTAATTTTGTTAAAATTAATTCTCTGCTAATTTTGTTATACATTTTCCAATTTTGTTCAGATTAATTGAGCCTGATTTTATCATTGCATACGAGGCAGCAATGTCAATTTCAGATACGAACCTTAATAATGGAGAAAAGCCCATCTCCGAAATTACCGATGCGGTAAGTAATTTACTGTTTGTGTACAATCGTTTCGTACACATAATTCATGTGTACTCAGTAATATTTAATGGCATGTAACAGGAACTCGCCGAAAAGCATGGTCATATGAAGTTAGTATGCTCACAGACAAGGTTCGGAAAAACCATGAAACTGTTGTCACAAGACCACAAAAAGTACATCATATCAGAAACCAGTCTTGGCGGTCTAACCCAGATGCATGAAGTGACTCTACGGCGCATAATGTTGGTTAGACTAGCCAAGAGCATAGATATGGACACGCAATCCATTACCATCGGTAAAACGCCAATTCCTATAATAAAAGAGGACGTGCAAGGTATATTTGGCACTCCGATAGAAGGGGAGGATATAGAGCCACATCTGGAAATGCAAACCGACACAGAATTGTTTACCGCCTATGCAAACAATGGGCAAATTTTGATTTCTGACCTTGAAACGGCGATCCGAGCTTCCAAATCCCCAGACGGCGATTTCCTGAGGCGGTTCATTCTGTACGCAATTGGTATTGTTCTAGCACCAACAGCACAACATTATGTGGACTCGAAATTTCTCAACCTTGTTACAGATCTTGAAAACCTTCGGAAATTTAACTGGGGATGTTTCACACTTAATCACTTCTTCAAGTCCGTTCACAAGTTTAGAAATTGAGATCACGTAAATCTACAAGGAAATCTAATTCTGCTCCAGGTTAGTGATAGATCACTACTTAATGTCCTTTAATTATTGTTCTGTTGCATATCTGTATGGTGATGAACTAATTTATTGTGTAGTATTGGTACTGGGAGCACGTGCGTAGTGGCCGATTAATGTATGCTTCTAGACCCCCTCCATTGATCGCACGATGGGATGAAATGATAGCTACTTTAAGAAGCGATGCTTACGAGAAAGGAGGTCTTCATAACGGGCTGGTACCTATCTACAATTGAACTTTCTATATCCGATTTTTTATTTGGTACTAATGGTTCATTATATTTAAAAAAATAGGCTGTCATGGAAATTTGTGCTCCTCAACGACCGTCCGAGAATTCTAATAATTTTCCAAGAAAAAAAGATGAACATGTGCATCAACATGATTCGTATCGAGCACCATCACAAGGACAGCAATTTAGTAGCCAGCAAGTATGTACTCCAAAGACTATTTGTCTTTGCAATATCACAAATAGGTGTCATGGAACCTCATTCATTTAGCTATTGTTATCAATGGGGTTTTATTTTGTTTACACAGATTGAAATGGTAGTTGAAGTCATGAATGCACGCATTGCTGATCATGAAAAGAAGGTATGCAGGAAGTTAATGGAAATTGAGCACAGATTTGATGTCAAATACCAGACTCTAGGTGAAGACTTGATCGACATGAAGACTAAAACTGGCACTAATCCTAGGTTGTCGAAGGCCGAGGAAGAAATTAAAGACTTAAGGAGGGAACTCCATGTATGTCATACTGTGCATTTTGTATTTTTTATGAATATGTTCCTTCATGTTCATTATTGTTTGCATTGTTACAGGACTTAAAATACGAATTTACAAGGAACCGACAATCAGTGTCACAGAAAAGAGACATGCAGGTGATCAAAATTGGCCCAACACGTTAATATCTAAAATTAACAAACTAATGATGAACTACCTTCGTTCATTGTAGGATCAAGTCAATGTGTGCAATTCATCCCTGACAGGAACTCCTAGGGCTAGCCAATTCACGACAGGGACTTCGAGTACACCAAGTGCAAGACATGTGATGGAAAACAATGAGGAACCACAATTAACTCCGATGAAGCCTGTCTTTGGTAATGATTACAAGTTCACGGATGAGGACATAGAGACAACCGTTTACATCCGCGGAACATATGATCCTATTGAAATAGCTAGAATCGGAGACATTTCCCTCACAGCAGAAAATCTGAAGCGAAATTTGGACGACAAATACATTTATGGTGATGTAAGCCCATTATACTCTATTCTACATCATTACTGCAACAACTGTCTTATTATTGTATGATTGAAAATTTGGCAGGTTATTATGGCATATGCTTGCATTAGCCAAATTGAGAATGATACTACCTCAATCATATTCCCTCAAGAAACCGAAAAGCTGTTACAAATGAAGGGGGTGGTTTCTGTTGGACGTGCAACCTCATGGTTAGCTCGTGTAGCAGGAAAATTTGTAGGGCGCCGAAAGGTACACGTTTTCCACACTTTCATAGTTTACGTACACACTGTACACGACAAATTTCGGTTCTCAACCCAACCCAAATTTTACTGCAGGTGCATGTCCCACTCAATGTACACCAAAACCATTGGATGCTAATGATGTTTAATTTTGACAAAAAAGAAATTCAGACTCTGAACTCCATGAATTATCATTGCGACAAGACCAAGGAAGATTCTCTTGTAAGTGTTCTCTTGCTGCCTCTTTTGATCCGCATGGAACATGAGCTCCCGAAGTACTGTAACCCTATGTATAACTCGTCGTACCCTAGGTGGACTCGATTCAGTTCTGCATTGACGAAGCTGTCAAGAAAGGGTTGATATCACCAGCTAATAACATCAATTTTGCCAAATGGACCAAAAATCGCTATGAGAACATACCACAACAGACCGATGGGTACACATGGCCTCATAAATTATTATGTGCGTACACGAATACTAATCTTTAACTAAACATCGTAGGACTTCCTGTGCGGTTTGGACACTGCAGTACATGTTGTCATGGAACGGGGATGAAACGACCGATATTTTGAACCAGGTAATTGAATGCCTAATTTAAATTTGTACTTTGTTTAGCTTGAAAGCTATGCTGACGTCAGTGTCGGTTATCCAATATAGGCAAGGATAGATATTTTCAGGTGGAAAATATGTACAGCCTTACTGCATTCAAATTGCAATGCGCTTCGTCTCGAATCATATAAGTTCCCCATAACGGTTAGCGCTACATGAAGAATATATCATTTATTTCATAAGTCTCATGATTAGAACTAACGCAACACTCTCTCTTCTACCGAAGGAGGTGTATGATGCCCAGCAAGCAGTTCTACCTGATGCTTCAGAAGAGGACGTACAGTTAGTCAACAATCCCGATGGTTCCAACGAACCTGACACATCCAACTCCCAGAAGGATACCGGTGCAGCCAACTCCCCCAAAAATGGTGCACCCAACTCCCCCAAAAGGAAGAGAGCACGTGGACGCCCGAGAAAGCTAGTCGATCCCGAGCAAGCAGCAAAAACAAAGAGTCTTAAAGAACTGAAACTTAAATTTGACAGCAAGACCATAGCCAACCAAGTGTCTTCGTTACCATCACGGTCACGCAGAGAGCATAAACCAGCACCAGCTTTATTGAGCCCATTCAAACACAAATAGGTAGCATCAATTGATCATCAATTCATACATGCTCATGCTCATGCTCTACTTCTAGCATCATTTGATACACGTTTTGTTCTTATCAGAAAGTGGAAATAGGTACTTTTGGCAATCATGAGCATCCTCTACTTATTGCAATATCTAATGCATTGATACATTCTCATGCTCATGCTCTACTTTTAGCATCATTTGATACACGTTTAGTTCTTATTAGAAAGTGGAAATAGGTACTTTTGGCAATCATGAGCGTCCTCTACTTATTGCAATATCTAATGCATCATCAATACAAAGCTTGATTTGGCAATAGGTGGAATCGGCAATCATTTGCATGCTTTAATTTTGTCAAAAATTAATGCATAGTTCAGTTGTAATTGCTCATAGATATGGCATGAACATGCTGAGTTATACACTAAACATAGTCATGCCAAGCTATAACTACCATGGTCATATTATGAGAGTTCCTAGCATGCATCACCGTACGGCAGAATAACACAGCAACCATAACATAGACCACCGTACGATACTTGAGTTGCTAAGGCATTGTACAATGCAAGGTGCTTAGGGGAGTTGCTTATAGAAATAAACCAGGCTTTTCTTAAGCACATGTGCTTATTTGTACAGGGTAGACGCATAACTAGACGTCTCTCCTGTAGAAATAGGCACTAGTGCTTCAGAAATACCCTGTTTATTTTTCTAAGCACCACCCTAAGCATCTAGCATTGTACAAGGCTTAAACATGCATCACCAAAATAGTATTAACAACTAGGAACACTAAACCAGAGTAGCAGCAAACTCCTAACATAAACGGCAGATCAACCACCGCTCAGCATAGGTTCAGACACACCATAAGACATCAGTTTTAGACTCCAACAACAAATAAACATACATAACATAACAGGACACGGCGGTCCTGGGGCAGCAGCAGCACTCTAGCAGCACATCACTTCTCTCCCTTCTTCAATGCATGTTGTAGGGCTCATTGACTTTGACAATCTCGAGGAAGCGTGCGTAGGCAGCATGTTTAGCCAGAGTACTGGCTTCATGCTTCTTACCATGTCCATTGCCAGTGCTGAAGGCATGCTGGATCATGCCATCTATGCCGCCACCGATCACCTTGCAATAGAAAGGGCACCCAATCTTGCCAAAGAAACGGTACTTGATCTTCCCAGCAATCAGATGCCTCAGGGTGTACCGGCTCTTGCTGTGCCTGCTGTCCATGCTGTAGTCCACGTCGTCGTCATCCTCCTGTGAATTAGTGAATTAGTACACATAGAAGAACTCAGCTAATCTATTATGGTACATTGACTTTAATTACAATGTTTTGAAAGTAAACATGTGTAACATGGTAACTATCTATTTGCTAGAAACAAGGCGTATGTGCACATACATAATTGAGCCAAAGAAACTGACATGCATAAATATGGACGGTGGAATAGTTGCATTTATAGATTAGTGCACAAGTAGTACATAATTAACACATGAAAGACTTCATGAAGTGGCTTGGTTTAATGATATTTGATACTTGTTACAGGTGTAATTCTTATTGGAATCAGAAAAATGGCTTCATTATACTCCTCCATGTTTCACACAAGGGGGGTTTGTTCTATCTACTGGAATGAAGAAACCATTATTCTTTCTGACAGCGGCAATACTGCTTCTCCAACATTGTTAGACCCTGATAAGTTTCAGAAGGAAATTGGTAAAGGAGCTATGGGGTGTCTCACTGCTCATATTGATGAGAGATGTGGCTGTGATCATCTAGATAACATACTGTGGAAAATTGGCTAAGTGAAATGTTTTGATTTTTTGGTATCCAGTGGATATGTATTGTCAGCGCATAATTATTAAGGGAGCGATCACTTCCTTTGCAAAATGGAAAGTTGTATAGAATTTGCAAATGGATCATCTATGAACATGTGTGCAAACTAATCATATATGAACATGTGTGCAAATTAATTCATCTACATAAACTAAAATGAATCAGGAACTGCAGCATTTTGTCACTGTCCTTGGGAAGCCAATGGAGAATCCTGCCATATATCCATTGTTTAACCCACTTGTTCATTAATGTATCCCTGCCATGAACATTTTCTTGTATTTGGGTTCATTACCCCACTTTTTTCATTAATGTATCTCTTGTGAAACTTATGCTCGTCTAGTTAACAAGACAAACCCCAATGCCATGAAAAAAAACTAGAGTATCTGCTGGAATCAGAATGTGAATCAGATTTAAAAATCCACATCCAACATGAAGATCTATGCTAGATCCCTACAATCCTACATACGTAGAACTAGCTCGCCCAAGTGAAATTGATGCTCATCTAGTTTACAAGAAAAACCCCAATGTCATGAAAAAAACAGAGCAAAAAATAGAGTACTACCTCAGATAGCTCGTCGATGGCATCCTCGTCGAAGTCGCTACCATTCCTGCTATCTAGGTCGAACTCCTTTATGGCGTTCTCCTCCATGAGCTCTTCGATTTCGTCATGCACCTTGCGCTTACGCCTTCTCATCTCCTCCTCCTCCAGATCTTCCCCGACCTTGTGCTCGCCGACGGGTGCCTCGACGGCTGCGATGGCAGCGGGAGCAGGCACAACGATCGCTGCACCGCCAGCTTCCGCCGCTACGGCGAACTCAGCCGCTGCACCCACAGCTACAGCCACGACAGCAGACTGCTGTGCTTCGATGGTTGCCTCCGGCTCGCCCGCCGCATCTTCACGCCCGCGCTTCATCGTTGGTCGAAGACAGGAGGAGGGAGGCGTAGGAAGGGAGGAGGGTGGTGAGGAAGGAGGAGAGGGTGGTGAGGTGGTGAGGAAGGAAGAGAGGGTGGGGAGAGGACGAGGGTTTTCTACCCGATTTGGGGAAGAAATGCACTGCTCCTGCCTCTTGGAGTTACCGAGAAGCCACGGGTGCCGATTTGACTTGACACACCCACCCGGCCGTCCCCATTCCACGTGGGGACGTGGCGGTCATGCACGCGGTCGTGCACCTCCTGCGGTTTGCCATCAATTGCTATCGGTCTCACAAGTGAGTCCCCTTGTCATCCACACAACCGAGCCACCACATGTACCACATTTTTCTTTCTCCCCGTCTCGACCACTCCACATCTTTCTTTCTCCCCTTCTCGACCAGCGCCACCGCCGTCGCCGCCATCTCTCGACGATCCCTCTCTTTGCTGCCGGTGCGCGGCCGCTGCCAACTCCGGCAAGTACGTGAGATCTCCCCTCTTCTTCCCTTCCCCAACCGCGTCTCCCCACGGAGGAGGATTTGAGCCGATTGGTTTGGACTGAAACTTAGTTTTTGGATTGGATCTTGATTTGGTTTCTATGGTTTGAGACCAAATCAATCAATTAGTTTGAGCCACCACTACCACCTACTACTACTTCAAATCCAAGAGCCGCTGTTGCTGGCCGGAGCTCGTCGCCTCTCTCGAGCTTTGACGCCATGTCTGATTTAGATTCATGACGTGCCCTCGCGTATGGCTTTGTCCACGGTTTAAACATTTGGATTCAATCCAAAAGTTGAAAACGGTTTGGACTGGGTTGGATGACGAGCATGTATAGTTCGGTTTGGTCTAGATTCTAAATGAAAATATCTGGATTGGTTTGGTTTTGATGTGTGCTGTGGATTGGACTGGTTTTAGTTTGGATGCCGAACTATTCTCAGGTTTAGATGAGACGGGCATTGCCATTGTCATTGGCATTTCTTTATTGCGTAGATGATAGAAAATAGATTGATTGGCCATTGCCAGTATAGGTTATCACTATGATTTATTATATGTATGATCTTTGTATTGTACTATGTACAATTCAACTTAGAGTTCAACATGTTCTGTGTAGAATGGAGGAAGCACAATGTGGACGCTGCAACTCACGGTGCCGGACCATCCTTTCTACTGCCACGCTGTTCGGCATCTACTTCCAGCCTTCTTTTGTTTTTGCAGCGGTAACAATTTATATGAACCTTCTGACAGTACATTCTTTTTGTTTTTTTGTTATTTCCACTAATGTATTGTGTCTGTTATTTGTTTTTATCTTACATAGATCGTACCATGCAATGTGAGATTGGCATTCAATGAGCTCATCGCAGACACCGTGACCTTCGATGCTCTTGGGGGCCCATACACTATGCAGGTCGAGAAGGAGCGAAAGATAACCCAGATAGGAGGATATGATTGGGATCGTTTCATCGCCCGCATGCGTCTTAGTGGGGGTGAATTGATCAGCTTCTCCTTCAGAAAAGATAGGCCCAGGATTTCTGTTATCTATCTAAATTTGATTCCGGATAGTGAGGATGAAGTTCATGAGGAGGAAGATGGTGCTGATTCAGATGATGACGATTCAGATGATGATGAGAACCCACTTGTTGAATACCTGTATGCCCAAGGACTCAGACTGGGCGACGAGGAAATCGGCAACCTCTGGGACATGCTTCCGCTACGTGAAGACTACCTAGGGAAGCCATTGGTGACCCGCCTCACAAGGACGAATGTTAAACGGCATATCATGGTATGTTACTTAGTGTGGTAATTACATGATATACATGCTTAGTTAGTGTAGTAGTTCATATGATATGCATGTTGTAGTACTATGATGAGAGGCCTAGTTTAGAATTCATTTAGTGAAGAATTTTATGACATGCATGTAGTGTAGTAATATGCGATGATATGCTTAGTGTACGCAGTAATCTAATGATATGCCTAATTACTGTAGTAATTTGATGCTTGGCGTATAGTGTACTGATGTGATGATATATATGCTCAGTGTTGAATCCAACGATATATGTGTCTTGAAGTGTATGCTTTGTTGATAATTGCACGTGACATGATCATATATCATGTCAACTGTTTTGCTATTTCCACTAATGTATATGATCATGTCAACTGTTTTCAGAAATTACCTAAGAGGTTACGTGATAGATGTGGCATCGACCCGGACGAAGAAGGCATGGCTGCTGGACTACGCCTTACCAGAACGGGCTCCATCACCAGCTGTGCCTATGCAGTGGACACGGACGGTCGCACTGTCTTGAGTAGGGCAGGGTGGAAGAAGTTCCTTCGTGCCAAGAATCTTCGGGTAGGACAGGCCATCCTACTCACTGTTGCGAACACCCGTCGCCATGACTTGAGGATGATGATCACCATCCACCTCATTTAGAACTGCGGTGGGCCATGTATCAATCTGAAATGAATTTGTTATGTTAGCTCTTGTTTGCGAGTACTTGTCGTGTATTACCGTACCTATATCTACTCATATCTAGGTACTATTGCTTGTGATGGATTGCAACTATTATTAAATGGTACCTAATGCTCTACTAGCTATGATTATTCCACTATGTGATGTTTTATAGGCTGTAGTGTGACATGGTAACTGTTATATATGGTAGAGGCTTGTCTCTAAGACCTTGTACAATGCAAGGTGCTTAGGGATATGCTTCCACTGTGTGATGTTTTGTACGTGCCAGGTTGTAGTATGAAATGCTAACTGTTCTATATGGTAGTGGCTGGTCTCTAATTGGACCGACATGTTGAACTAGTATCAATGGTAGAGGCGTTTCGTTATGCGCCACATCCAACAGTTCACATAATTAATTATCCAAAGATTAAGGTATGAAACCCTTGGTCATACATAGCAACATTTCGTTCCTAAAAATTAAGGTACTTCCACATTCAAACTAACTAATACTACAAATTCAAAAGAACTACTTAATACATTAACAGCACATAGGGAAGTAGCCCTGGTCCAATGGCTTGAGAAATGACGAACAAAAACTGAAAGAAGAAGGATCAGCCAGTAGCAGCACCATCATCCTCCCAGCCTCACAACTTCAGCCAGCCTGGTGAACTCCAGGTTTTTTCCTGCAAAACACACATGTGATGTTGGAGGCAAGAAAATAAATATGCCAGGGGTCTTGTCATGGCATCTAATCGCACGGAATGCTAGTACAAATGATGGAGAACAAAACATCCAACATGAGCAAATTCATAGGAGTTCTAGATCCATGGATACCATCAAGAGAAAATGCTCAGTTTTAGTTTAGACACAAGACTATGTGAAAACGTGCATATTTCATATCAGCAACATTGATATGGCATCTTTGCAAGCTTGGGTCAGTGACTTGTCTTGTGTTTCATGGCATAACAATAATTTTAACAATAAATAGACATGAAATTGACCCAAACTCATGTACAAAGTTAGGCCATATGATGCATGGATTAATTCACACATAAATGACAAAATGCCAACTTTGTATAGAATTTGCAGTACTGAAATATTTCAGTGTGTACCGGTGTGTACTGAAACTGCAGTAGTGAAATAATTCAGTGTGCATCGGTGTGTACTGAAATTGTAGTAACGAAATATTTCAGTGCCTACCGGTGTGTACCGAGATATTTCAGTGTCTACCACTACAACATTATAAATTTTGCCTAGGGCAGTACCGAAATATTTCAATGCCTACCGGTGTGTACCGAAATATTTCAGTGTCCACCACTACAACATTACAAATTTTGCCTAGGGCAGTTCCGAAATATTTCAGTGCCTACCGGTGTGTACCGAAATATTTCAGTGTCTACCACTACAACATTACTAATTTTTCCTAGGGTTCATATGATGCCTAGGGTTCACATACATCATAATCCATCCTCCAAATCCATGTACTCAAATGTTCATGCAATTCATTGAGATTAAAATGCCATCTAGCATTCCCTCTCTGAACTATTATGATTAGTATCACCACGATGTAAGCACGAGCAGTAGAAAGATGAGGAGTGGGGAAGCTTACTCTAAACATAGCTACCGCCGCCGTTCAGACGAGGAGAGTGGCGAGGGAAGCGTGGAGAACGGCGGGGAAGCGAGGTCGCGACCATTGTCCTTCTCATCTTGCGCTTCGAAGTCTCTGGTGACTCGGTTGGAGGTTGCACAATCTGCAACGGCACCTCGTGCACGGTGGGTTCCTGATCCAGTGGATGCTCTACCCTGGATCTGAACGTCCACCACCTCCGCCTGGTCCACTCGCTGGACGAATTGGTCTGCTCCATCGCCCAGAGGAGGATCTCGATCTTCTGAATCGGTTGCGCGGGCTGGGGGAAAAGCTTTGCCCTCTCCTTCTTCGTCAAATTCTTGAGAGTGGCCATTGCCGTCCAGCTCATCTGCCTTGTGTTGTCAAACCAAGAACGGATCTCCCTCAACCTGGCCAACTTGACCTGGTCGCCGCCGGCGATCTACACGAAGTCGGTGTTCTCGCCGCCGGCCATCAGCTCGATCTGCCGTGGAAGAGGGGGTGGGGGTGGGTGGGGGGGTTGCCTGAGTGGAGCGAAGTTGCAGCAGCAAGAAGGAGGAGATGACTGCGGTGGACATGAAGGAGAGGGAGGAGATGGGCGCCGATGAGTAATTGTGGAATGTGTAGCACCATGGCGGCGGTTATTCATTCGACGAGAGGGGCGGCGCGTGCAAATTTTCCTAGGACTAAACTGCCCCTAGATTAAAACGCGTCCCCACCTTGTCACGAGTACCGGCCCCACTCGTTTTAGTACTTTCGCGTACTTTCATCGGAGTACTACCCAGTACTTCGTATTTGTCTGTCGTTAGATCGACATCAACGAACGGTTCTAAAAAAGCCCAACCACTCTAAAACTTGTAAAGAATGTAATACAATAGAAGTGTGTGATGAGGAGGAAGTAAGTAATTTGTTTCATCATAAGAAAACAAATTGTTTCATCATATGTTTGGGCAAGCAGAGCAAGGATAGATATTGTATGGAGTTCTAGCATGGGCTAAGAACATTTGCGCCAGAATGATTATTAAAACAGTCTTCGATATGGATGCTGGATCCATGGATGGATGGAGGTGCAGCTTAGCCAGCCATGACGGGTACGTGACAACAGCAGTAATCGTAGTACACTGCCCAGGCTTGCAGTACGTCTGGAAGTTCTTGAAATTCATCTTGGAGCAGTAATTCGAGCATGTCGTCTCGTTGCACGGCACGATCTCCCGGCAGTAATCGCCTACAGCTTCATGTTATCATCATACGGATCATATATTATCATACCTCGCGAGAGGCTAAAAACAGACATATATACACATACATGAGCTACATGACTAACATATTATCTTTACCTTGTGCATTGCATGATGACAAAACCATCATAGCTAAGGCCATGACCGCAAGAGCTGCTAGGAACAGAGCCCTGGTATCCTTGTTGACGGCAAGCACCATGATCGGATCTGCTTCATTATGTTTGCGTGTTGCGAAAAACTCTTTTTGTGTTATGGCGTAAACTCGCTTGATCTTTGTTATATGAAGAGGAAAGGGGGGAATCTACTAAACAATGATTCGGCGCGGCACAAATGCCTTCCCGTGCAGTGCCCCGCTAACCTCCACACTAATAGCATTTCCCTGCACATCTGGATGACCGCAAAACCTATATCTCGCTAATAGCGAGTGCATCATATATCTGACCTGAAGCTTTTTCTCCACGAGTAGCCAATTCCCGACCCATTTTCGTCATTTTCTCGTTCGATCAAGACGCTCGATGTTGGCTATGTTCGCTCTTTGCCTTAAAAAAAGTTGTGTTTGCTCTAGTTTTCTTTGGTTATTTCCTTTTTTTCAGTTTTCTTTTGTTTCTACAACAGTTTTTCTTTGGTTTTTGGGCTTCCCTTGTTTTTCATCAGTTTTTTTTGCTGTCCATTAGTTTTTTTCTTTCTTTCATTTTCTTCTTTGTTTTTCTTCAGTTCTTTGTTTCTTTCTCGCTTTTCTCTGGTTTTCTTGTTTTCGTGGTTTCTTTTCATTTTTCGCACTAGTTTTTCTTCAGTTTTCTTCTTTTCTATTGCTTTTTTCAGGTTTTCTTTTGTTTTGCCGTCGGTTTTACTTTTTTCTCTTTGTTATACTTTGCTTGCCATTTGTTTTTTCATTGGGTTTCTTTGTTTCTTGAATGGTTTTTACTGGGTTATTATTTTCCTTCTTTTCCTATTTTGTTATTCTTTATTTTATTTTGTTATTTGCTTTTCTTTATTTTGATGTCAACCTTTTTACTTACACGTTCAATATTTTTCATATACATCAGGAACAATTTTGCTAAACATGTTCATATTTCCGAATATACCATTAACATTCTTTGAAACTAGTTTTTCAAATATACTATTTTCGTACACATTGTACATTTTTGCATACATCAGGAACATTTATTTATCAATATGTTTAACATTTTCCAAATATATGATTAATATTTTTAAAACTTATATTTTTGATACCTACCTTTCTCCATAAACATAATGTACCTTTTGTATACATAAGTAACATTTATAGATAAATGTTTAACATTTTTTCAAACAATAAAAACATTTATTCAAATGCATGATCAACATCTTTTAGAACATACATTCTTTGATGTATACTTTTTTCATACACATTTTATATTTTCTATATTATACAACATGATCATTTTATATATACACAATTAATTATTTTCCAAACACATGATAAATATTTTTGGAAAAATATATTTTTAAGTACCCAATTTCTTCCATACACATTATATGTATTTTATACATCAGGGTTTTCTATATACACGATTAAAATTTTCCAAATACATAATTAACATTTTTTAAACTTATATAGGATGTCTTCTTCTTTCAATACACATTGTACATTTTTTATACATCTGGAAAAAAATTATATACAGGTTTATCAATTTTCAAATACATGTTTAACATTTTAAATACACAATTTACATTTTTTCCATTAGATGTTTTGATGTCTATTTTTCCATATTCATTATACAATTTCCCGTATAAATCGGAAACATTTTACTGTACATGTTTAACAATTTTCGAATGCGGGATTAACATTTTCAACTATTTATGTAAAGTGATTTCTACAGTAGATATATTCAGAATATTTTTAAATACAAAAGTTAAAACCGAAAAACAAAATGCAAATATGTGAAAAAGAGGAAAGAGTGAAAAGCGCTGATGGCCCGTGTCTGCGCTGGGCCGGCCCAATCTGGCAGCTGCATTAAGCCAGACGTCCTACTGTCTCGCATTAAGCGAGAAATAGGCGCTCCCTTAGATTTTGAAAGATAACAGTAGTCGAGTTTCCCAAAAAAAATTGCCAAATTTTATGATGTAACTTCCAGATTTTTTTAAAAGTGGCGGATTTTCAAAAAGAGCTACTAGGTTTTTTTGCAGTTACCTGGTTTTTATAAACAGTTGACAAATTGTTTCAGAAATAACTACCCAAATAGGCAAGTACTTAAGAAAAAAACTATTGTTTTTCAAATAGTTTGCTAGATATTTGGAAGACATGTACCTAAAGCAAGCATGCATACGTGTCCTAAATATTATTTCCGTGAAATAAAGTAAAAAAATAAATA
>NC_041386.1:621318544-621319922 GCF_002162155.2 Triticum dicoccoides
AAAAGATGACTCCTACTCTTTTATCTTTGACTTATTATTTCTTTGGTGTCTTTCACTGAGTATAAGCTTTTGTACATGTCTTCATGCTCATGACTGGCATCAATGCCGTCGCCGTACGATGATAGCTTAAAGAAAGGTGGCTTCCTCACTCTGGCCCTCTAAGGACTCGTCTTTGGTATGATGCTTTGACCACACACACTGTACATTGGTGCCTCTTGAAACATAGCTTGAAGGTACTTCTCATAATCATCGAGCTCTTGTGCTACCTCTTTGTCTATTTCATCCATTTCTCCGGCTAACTCAACTTTCATCTTGTCTGACAGAGGATACTCGAGATTCCAATTTCTTAATGCCTACTAGAACAAAAACATGAATTTATTTTTGTGCAAAGACGATACCTAATAGCAAAGTCATGGTATTTCAAATATTAAAGCCGTCTACAGTTAGATCAATGCATCATTGAAAGTGGCTTTTTGCTGTCCATTAGTTTTTTGCTTTCTTTCATTTTCTTCTTTGTTTTTCTTCAAGAGGAAAGGGGAAAAGGGGAAACTCGCTTGTGTTATGGCATAAACTCGCTTGATCTTTGTTATATGAAGAGGAAAGGGGAAAAACCTACAAACAATGATTCGGTGCTGCACAAATACCTTCCCGTGCAGTGTCCCGCTAATCTCCACACTAATATCGTTTCCCTGCGCATCTGGATGACTTTAAAACCTATATCTCGCTTATTGCAAGTGCATCATACATCTCACCTGAACCTTTTTCTCCATGTTTAGCTAATGGCCCAACCCATTTTCATCATTTTGTTTTGTTCGATCGAGATGCTCGCTGTTGGCTATGTTCGCTCGTTTCCTAAAAAAAGTTGTGCTTGCTCTGGTTTCCGTTGGTTATTTCTTTTTTTGGTTTTTCGGGTTTCTTTTGGTTCTTCAACATTTTTTCATTGTTCTTGGGGTTTCCTTGTTTTTCATCGGTTCTATTTATTTTTTTTGCAGTCCATTAGTTTTTTTGGCTTTCTTTCATTTTCTTCTTTGTTTTGCTGTAGTTCTTTGGTTTCTTTCTCACCTTTCTCTGGTTTTCTTGGTTTCATTGTGTCTTTTTCTTTTTGCATTAGTTTTTCTCCGGTTTTCTTGCTTTCTTTTGTATTTTTTCAGTTTTCTTTTGTTTCTTCCTTGATTTTCCTTTTTTTTCGTTATACTTTGGTTGCCTTTTGTTTTTTCATTGGGTTTCTTTCTTTCTTGAATGGATTTTACTGGTATATCCTTATCCTTCTTTTCTTACTTTGTTTTTTTTTGCATTTTTCCTTTTCTTTCTTTTGATGTTAACCTTTTTTACTTACTCATTCAATATTTTTTGTATACATCAGGAACATTTTGCTAAA
>NC_041386.1:621319932-621320869 GCF_002162155.2 Triticum dicoccoides
TACACATTATATGTTTTAAATACATTCAGGAAGTTTTTTATATACTTGTTTAACATTTTCTAAATACATAATTGAAATTTTTGAAAACAGATATAGGATGTCTTCTTCTTTTAATACACATTGTACATTTTTTACACAGCTGGTACATTTTATATATACAGGTTTATTAATTTACAAATACATGATTAAAAATTCTTAATATATATATATATTTTTTGATGTGTACTTTTCCCATAAATGTTGTACATTTTTTTGTAGATCAGGCACAGTTTTTATATACATGTTTAAGATTTCTAAATACATGATTACCATTTTTTTCATTTGTATGTGTTGATGTATTTTTTTCCATATGCAAACAATTTTCGTATAAATTAGAAACATTTTACTGTACATGTTTAGCTATTTTCTAATGCGGGATTAAAATTTTCAACTTTTTATATATAGTTATTTTTATAATATATATATTCAGAATATTTTTTAAACAAAAGTTAAAAACAAAAAAATGAAAAGAAATGTGAAAAACAAAACGAAAGAATGTAAAGCGCTGGAGGCTCGTGACCGCGCTGGGCTCGCCCAATTTGGCAGCTGCATGAAACCAGACGTCCTACTGTCTCGCATTAAGCGAGAAATAAGCGCTCCCCTAGATTTTGAAAGATATCAGTAGTCGAATTTTCGAAAAGTTCTTGCGAAATTTTCTCATGTAACTTCCAGATTATTTTAAAAGTGGAAGATTTCCAAAAACAGCTACTAGGTTTTTTTTGCAGTTACCTAGTTTTTATAAATAGTTGACAGGTTGTTTCGAAAAGTAGCTACCCAATTACTTAAGAAACAACCATCGTTTTTCAAATAGTTTCCCAGATATTAGGAAGACATGTACCTAAAGCAAGTATGCACACTTGTCATAGATACAATTTCCCTAAAATAAAATAAATCAATC
>NC_041386.1:621321024-621347688 GCF_002162155.2 Triticum dicoccoides
CTCTTACCTCTTTGATCTTTGACTTGTTATTTCTTTGATGTCTTTCACTGAGCATAAGCTTTTGGGACATGTCTTCATGTCCATGAGTGGCATCAATGTTGTCGTGGTACGGTGATGGCTTGAAGAAAGATGGCTTCCTCACTCCAACCCTCTAAGGATTAGTATGATGCTTGACCACACACACTATATGTTGGTGCCTCTTGAAACATAGCTTGAAGGTACTTCTCATAATCATCGAGCTCTTGTGCTACCTCTTTGTCTATTTCATCCATTTCTCTAGCTAACATATCTTTCATCTTGTATGACAGAGGATACTCGAGTTTCTTAACGCCCGCTGGGGCTAAAACGTGAATTTATTTTTGAGCGAAGATGATACCTAATAGCAAAGTCACGGTATTTCAAATGTTAAAGCCGTCTACAATTAGATCAATGCATCATTTGCTGATTGATAGTGGCTTTTAAGTTTAACGATGATCGACGAGTTTGGTCACGAGCATACTAATCCAAAGACGATACTTAAAATTAGGAAAATGAAGAGAAATGCTAAAATAGAAGTAAAAATAAGTATCTTTAACTTAACTAATGAGGGAAACTATGAAACTGGTTTAAATGTAAAAAAACAAATACGAAATTTTGGATTTTTGAAACTAGAAGTTTTATAAAACCATTTTTAAAAGGGAAGTGATTCGCCGGACCGACTGATTGCTATATTGGAAAAGAGGCCAACGCTCGCACTTGCTTTCTCCACACACACCCACATGCGACTATGTGCCTCCCCCAGTCTCATCCAGGAGGAGGCCAGGACGTGGGTCACCACGGGGGCTAGACATCTGAGCATCATCATGCCGCGAGAGTAATTCGTTTGCACCTTTTGTTGATGGGCTATGTTGTAAAGCAGGTTCTCATGTACTCAAAACTCTCCTTAATTAATGAATGAGGCAAATCCTTTGCCTCTGTTTCAAAAAAAAAGTCTCCGCTCATCTTCTATTTTTAATTAATTGCAATCCACTAACTATTTTTTTCCTAAGCATGCAATGCTTCCACATCAATAAACCATGCATGTCCGCCACATCATTAATCTACCCTTGCACTAACTATATTTTTTTCATGCATGCAACCCTTCCACATCGACAAATCATGCATGTTTGCCAAATCATTTTCCGCCACATCTTATTTAGTTCTCACAATTACGCACGTCATCAATCAAATTATCCATGGTTTTGGCTTACCACCCCGTGGCAAAGCGCGGCAGGGCAACGTGGTCGTGCAGGGCGGGAATCCAGCTGCCCCCGCCGCGACGGCCCGCGCTCCGGGCGCCAACGCGGTAGCGCGATCCCGGCCGGCAGCGGAGAAGGTCGGCAAGGCCGCAGGCGTAAAGCGGAGGAAGGTTCCGCCTTCAAAGAAGCCACCTTCTTCATCCTCTCATTCCATCCCCCGGCAAGGAGGTGCTCCGGCGATGCCGTTCAACGGTGCGGGAGTTGGAACAAGCGATGGAGGTTGATTCGGTGGTGGCGATGAACTTCAAGATGTTCTCGATGGCGCGGAGTGAAGATCGACAAAGATGATGCCGGACATGGACGCAAACTTTTGCAGGGCCCTCTTTTGCGTTTGCCGTAATGAACTTGGCTTTTATTTGCACATAAAACTGGTTATGTCGTCTGAATTTGAACTTGTTTATGAAACTCTATATCAAATGCGAGATTTGCAGTTTTTCTGTTTGCGGGTCATCGCGGTGGTGCCCGAGCAGAACCCGCAGAAGCCGACTCGCAAAAAAGCATATTCCGCGAATATATATTTTTATGCGGGTCTGTTTGAGGGGTCTGCATCTGTGGCCGTCCGCGCCGGCCTGCAAAAGCCGTTTTACGCGAACTGCAAACGCGTTTTGCGGGCCGGCGGAATGCGGGGTCTGCTAGAGTTGCTCTAGCACTTCGACCCCTTTGTTTCTTTGTACGACTACATGAGTGTCTTCTTCAACAGCTCCTCTCACCAAGCGCCCTTCTCCTCCTCTTCCACTATTAGCTTGTCTATTTGTCTTCCCTAGATGTTGGTTGTGGATCTCACGCCATGGGAGAGTGGAGCTTGATGTCACGACACTGCTTGAGCTTCGAGAAGAGAACGAGACCATGTGGGAATGCTACTATGTCGCACGATGTGGCTCCAGTTTAGCTTCGAGAAGAAGGATTCATGGGCAGCGAGCCCAAACTGGCGAGGTCGATGCTTCAAATGAAGGTTAGTGCTTCCCGCTTGTTTTGGGTTTGCTTGGCTCACATGCTGCAATGAATTTGGAGGTCTACCATGTTGTGTGTATGCTGCAAATTATTTTTAGATTTCTTTCAAAAGTTTTTTTTTGCGAATACTTTCGAAAGTTCTTTTACATGTTGCAAAGACACTTCCCAGTAATTTTACCATGACTAATGAGGATTTAATGCATACACAAACACAAAAATGATACATTGGTGTGTTCAAGCTGCTACATTTTTTTGCAAGATTTTGGCGTATTGTGAGAAGAAATGTTGCGGCGATGTTGCAAACATATACAAACTACTACATATGGTTCCTGTGGTGGCCGGACGAACCATAGCATATTCAGTTTAATGAGACAACGAGAGAAAGTGGCCCATGCATACGCTCCACCTGACCGACGCCTAGCATCCTCTTTAAAAAATGAGTACTTAGAGCAACTTTAACGGGGTGACTCATTTCGTTCGCGGGCATCTGTTTAGGTCGGCACGGATACAAAAGTCGGCTCAACGTGCCGGCTCAAACGGACGCGCATCCTCTTTTAGTTTGCGGGCGACCCATTCCTGGCCCATTTTTGAGCCGGATTTATGTCGGCGCGAACACGAGACGGACGCGCGCGCGCTCGCCTTCTCCTCTCCCCGGGCCCGCTGGTCGGTGGCACATTGGCCTCTCCCCATCCAACAACAAATCCTTGCCCGCCTCCTTCGTCGCCGACGTCGCCGCCCATTTTTTTGGGTGACTTTGCCAGCTGTCGGCGCCGCAACATCCGCTCAACAACGCCGCCACCTCCCACGTCGCCCACCACCGTCGTCTTGCCATCGGGGAACCGACAGCTCCCCACCCCACCCCCCCGACACAGCCGCGACCGCGACCAAGAAGCCGCCTCGCCGCCCCCGCCAGATCCTCACCGGCACGCTCGTCGGACACCGGCAGGGCAGCTAGCTGGTCCGTGCGTGTCGCGACTCCCTTCGCCGGCCGTCTCCTTCGTCGACGCCCGCAAGCTGTTCGACAGTTTGCCACGATACAAAATGGACTCCGCCGATGAGTTTTTTTCACAATTTCTTTTGTGACTCTGACGATTCGTCGTCCGATGACGAGGAGATATTGGCTGCCGTGTTGGTCCATCCCACCTCAATAGCCAGCGGCCGTTGCTCCGTGGCTCCATTTCGGGCCACCTTCCGGCATTGAATCGCAACCAATAGAGCGGGCATTTCCTTCTTTGGAAGGACTACTTTGATACAACAAATCCGTTGTTCAAACAACAGAAATTCCGCCACCGCTTCCATATGAGTAGGCATCTTTTCAACCGTATTAGAGAAAGGGTGGTCGGCTACAATGACTATTTCGAGTGCAAAGAGGATGCCGTTGGAAAGATTGGTTTCTCCTCTTATCAGAAATGCACTGCCGCCATCCGAATGCTTGCATATGGAGTGCCCGGTGATCTCATTGACGATTACGTCTGTATGAGCGAGTCTACATGCCTAGACTCCCCGTATAAGTTCTGCAAAGCTGTTATTGCTGTGTTTGGCCCTGAGTACTTGAGAGAGCCGACTCCTGAAGATACAACCCGTTTGTTGGTGATGAATGCCAGCAGGGGATTCCTAGAGATGCTTGGCAACATAGACTGCATGCACTAGGAGTGGAAGAACTGCCCTTCTGCTCGGCAAGGGCAGTATAAGGGCCATGTCAGGCTTACACTGTCATACTAGAGGCCGTGGCGTCTCAAGATCTCTGGATCTGGCACTCTTTCTTTGTCATGGCCGGATCACACAATGATATCAATGTGCTTTAGCGCTCGCCGGTGTTTGCTAGGCTTGCCGAATGCAACATCCCACCGGTGAACTTTATTATCAACGGCCACAATTACGCCAAAGGATACTATCTGGTGATGGTATCTATCCTCAGTGGACAAATATTGTGAAGATAATCCCCAACCCTGTCGGAGAGAAGAGGAAAAGATTTGCCCAAGAGCAAGAGAGTGCTAGGAAGGACGTCGAGCGTGCCTTTGGTGTTTCGCAATCTCGATGGGGCATCATTCGGTATCCTGTTAATACCTGGAGCACGCAGAAACTGTGGGAGGTGACGACTGCTTGTGTGATCATGCACAATATGATCGTAGAAGATGAGCACCTGGAACGTCTGTACGATCAAGGATTTCAGTTTCAGGGTCAGAATGTTGTGCCTGGGCATGGAGCAGCAGCAATGTTTGAATAGTTCACCCAATTTCATCATGACATGCGTGATTGGGAAACTCACGTGCAACTGCAAAATGATTTGGTTGAGCATGTGTGGGCTCATGTTGGCAATCAATAGATGTATCTTCTTTATTCGGCTTGCAAAACTATGTGAGACATTTTTACTTTTATTCGGATTGTAAAACTATGCTATTTTATTCGGTTGAAACTATGTTATTTGACTATATGTTTGAATACAAAGTTGTGTGTGAAACAATGCAAAAATGAGCTATTTGTTGAAATAGGGCGGCCAGCCGGCCACGCCGGCACATATGGGTTGGCGTGTTGGGCGCACTGCCGACCCAAACGAATAAAAGTGGACAAAAGCGCCGTCCGTTTGGGTCAGCCCGTTGGAGTTGCTCTTATAGGACGTAGGAGAAAAATAAGAAGTGACAACCAATGTATAAAATGCATGAATATTCCAATGCGTTATTGGAACTTAATAAAACCACAAGGCAATAAAAGGTAAAAGAACAAAAAATATTCAAGACTTTACTCTTATTTTAATTTTTTGGAATATCATTGATGATTCGCTAAAACGGTAGTCACGACATGGACTAACATGTATTCTGACAAGTTTTTGTGAGCAAAGAACTCAGAAGTTGTGGAGTCCCTGAAGTTGGGATTGGTTGAAATTCACCTTTTGTTCAATTAGTACTATTTCACTTCTGACTAGGTACTAAACAGAGTTGAAACATGCACAAATACAATAATTAGTACTACTTTATTAAAACAAAGAAAATAATAAACAAAATCAAGCCCAGAGGAGGCGGCCGGAGGTCAAACCAGGCGCCTGGGCCTGGGCCTCCATGGCCTTTGGCCGGCCCACCCGCAGCCACACTTTATAAGAGAGAGGGGAGGGGCGGTTACAGATGATAATGGTCGGAGACCCCAAAGCCCGCACCACCCTGCTCGATCCCCACCTCCTACACGGCGCCGCCGACGGTTGGAGTGGCCGCCACCACATCCCCCAGTAGTAAATCTAAACCAACATATGATTCTAAAAAGATGATTCTAATAAAATAAAATAAAATCTAAACCAACGTATCTTGTTTTTGTTATATAATTATATGCCCTAATTATGGGAATATCTTAGAGTAATTATTTAATCGTGAAACTTCACTGCTTATTATAGACATAAATTATTCAAATCAAATCCACAATTCTTATTTTGGTAACAGAACTATGACATAATCAAAGGAATCTCATAAATGTCAATTAATTAAGGACTAGGTCCACCTTATCAACTCATTAATTATTAATTAATGGTTGCCAAAATAACAAAATAAAATTACCAACTTCTAGTTTTCCATATACAAACCTAACACTATAAATAGACTTGCTAACTGACTCTTACCTCATGGAGTACATCTCAAGTTATCAATCCAACTCTGGCCTTCTACATACCAAGTTACAAATCCAAGTATACACCATGGCATGCAAGGTGGCAATAGTGGTTGTATCTATGTTCATATTGGCGGCCAACTTCTGTTATTGTAAGTAAGGAACATAGTATCAAATCTATATTTAACGTATCTTGTGTCCTGACATGGATTTATTTTAATACAGGTGCAAGAATTTCATGTACTCAACACCGCTACAAACTTCCCAATCCTTGTCATGGTATAGCATGTATGAATTTTTGCATACAACAAAAGTACCAAAATGGGACATGTGGTTTTACTGAAAAGCCGGATGAAACTCTTTGCTATTGTTATAACTGCAATGATAAGACTTCAATTGATCAAATAGCGCTTCCTCTGCAAGGGGAACCAAACAACGCATGAACATGCAACATATGATGGACGCGTCATCAATGAAAGATTAGTGCTCTTAGTGAGGTTGTTGTCTTTAATATGAAAATAAATTGTTTGTGGGTAATAAAGAGATTGGCAGAACTATGTCATTATTATGAACTAGTAGAATGCATGTGCGTTGCCACGGGCTCCTGAAATATTTTGCTGAAATTATATAAAGATAATGCATGTTAAATTTCACATCTAGGGATAATATAACACGAATACAATTGCATAATAATTGAAGGCCACTTCACTTGTAATGTAAACTGATAACAAAACGGCAAATTGACGATGTATACATATAAAAGTGATAATCCACCTAAGAATCTATTACAAATTATTAAGATCTCCCTGATGTGCTTATGAAATTCTCGCACAATATCAGGAAAGTTGTCTTTAGCTTCATTCAAAAGATGTTTTTTCAAGTATAATAAAACTGCTTCCTCAACTCATACCCGTCCCGCCAAATCGATATATGTAGTTAGCATGAATACTTCACGTGAAGGTCTTAAAACGTGAAACAAACAATACTCACTGCGCAAACTAGCTTCACCCGTTCAATATTTTCTATTACATGATATGTTTGTGTTCATGAGTACCAAACACAATAATTTTCAATTTGTGACAAGCTCTTACCCATCGGTTTGTATTACCTCCTTGAACTGTTCTACGACCGTTCATTTTGTAACATTGAGACCGGGCCACTTATGATCTCTGTTAAACTCCGGACTCTGTTCTCCAAGTTGCAGACGCTTCAAGTCCGAGTAATTGTTTTATATATGGAAAATAGTAGGGATTAAGGCAAACAAAACATATGTCAAGAGTATAAAAAATAATAGATATTTACGTAGTAGCAAGGTCACTCCGTTTGACCCGAGCACCAAACGAGTCCCATACTTGAATTTCATGGTTTTTTGGCATTGACGACCGCTAGATACCAATGGTATCCAGGAATGTTAATTGGAATGAATGGTTGGTGTAAATATAATATAACTCATAGTCACAATTAGATATAAATAATAAAAAAATCATTATACACATGGATTAATTAAAAAAATACATCATTACATGCATGGATAATGAGGTGAGACTAACCATATCTTGTTGTAGATAAGTATTAACATGTTGTACGATGTGACGATAATTTGATGTGTCTATGTCTTTTTCTCCGTCTTCTTTTATCTGACTAGATACAAACATGCTAATAGTAGGTACTTTTTCACCCGCCATATCTCGTAGATGGTCGTGAGCAAGCATACAATATATGTAAGCATTTATCACCTCTACTTTAATATTTAGAATATATTTATGTTATTAGATATTATATAACGTTTATATTATTAAGTACAAAGTTTATGCAATTGGCCCTACACCATCGCGCAAGTACATATCATCTTTCATAAGGCATTACAAATCGTCGTTTGATAACAAGGCATCTTCAATGTCCACAAACTTGGTTTCCTTGGGGGCAGACATAATTGATTCGATGACTTTAATATCTCTGGAGGTACAAACATAGTATGTCGTCACGATACAAAACTGAGCCAATTTAATATACAAAATGAGGCAAAGTAGTCAATACAAAAAATAATATGACAAATGAAAAACCGATAACAACACTGGGAAAAATACCTTGTGCGATGATATTTGTATTTGCTCTTTTTTGGTTTGTTATGAGATATCATCATTTGCACATCATTATGTTGTAAATAACTTTGACAACTTTTGGCCCCTTCTAACGACGTCATCTCGGAACCTTGTCGATGGACTCTTTTTTAACGTCATGAGCATACATCTCTATCTCTCCCATGTTGTGGATAAAGAATGATTAGTTGTATGCACCTCTTAATTGTGGTGATTCAGTTTCGTCCGTGATTGTTACCTCAGTGCCTATGTGAGATGATATTTTTAAATCATCATTGGAATCCATCTCTTTTTATGTCTGATGAACAAAAGTGAAACATATGAAAATATAAATTATATTTATACTGCATTATATCAACATATATAATATATTTAAACAAAAGTCAGACTAACGCATTTTTTATTTCCAATAAAAAACTGGATACTACTGATTACATATAAATAATATTCAGCCCTGGTGGCCTCTAGACCTGCATTCTCTTCCTGTGTTTATGACTTGCTGGTGTCCTTCTGCCAGTGCAGCTCCAGCCTCGGCGATTTGGTAGCCGCATTCCTGCCACGTCCATCGGATCGTCGACGTCTTTATGCCTATGGCCCAGTAACTTGGATCTGCGCTCTCTCCAGTCCGAGTTTGCTGGCATCGTATCATTGTCGCTTCCCCTACGTCGATCCTCTTCGCCTCCCCGCACCCTCAACCATGTACACCTCCATGCCTTGCTTGGCCAGATCCTAAGCATGTGTCATGTGGCGCCAAGTACCACCTACCTTCCAGCGACAGGTGCGGCTTCACCAACCCTTTTGACATGGGCTATGAGATTGCTTAGTGATAGGTCAAAGGGAAATCTCTGCTCGGCATACGGAGCAAAATAAGTTAATCGACACTCTAAAATATATCTATATACATCCGTATGTGGTTCTTATTGAACTATCTAAAAAGACATATATTTAGGAACAGAGGGGGTATATCCCATGCTCTTCATCAGATCTCATACTTGAGGGATATTACCATATTGGTGTTGGGGAACGTTGCAGAAAACAAAAATTTTCCTACGGTTTCACCAAGATCCATCTATGAGTTCATCTAGCAACGAGTGATTGGATGCATCTACGTACCTTGTAGATCGCGAGCGGAAGCATTCAAAGAACGGGGATGAGGGAGTCGTACTTGACGTGATCCGAATCACCTGAGATCCTAGTGCCGAACGGACGGCACATCCGCGTTCAACACACGTACGGTCAGCGTAACGTCTCCTCCTTCTTGATCCAGCAAGGGGGAAGGAGAGGTTGAGAAAGATGGCTCCAGCAGCAGCACGACGGCGTGGTGGTGATGGAGCTGCAGTACTCCAGCAGGGCTTCGCCAAGCTCTATGGAGGAGGAGGAGGTGTTGGAGAGGGAGAGGGAGGCGCCAGGGCATGGGTGTGAGGCCCTTCCTCCCCCCACTATATATAGGGGGCCTAGGGGGGCGCCGGCCCTAGGAGAAGCAATCTCCTAGGGGGGCGGCGGCCAAGGGGTGGGGGGCTTGCCCCCCAAGCAAGGGCGCGCCCCCTCTTTAGGGTTTCCCCACCCTAGGCGCATGGGCCCTAGGGGGAAGTGGCGCCCCAGCCCACTTTGGGCTGGATCCCTTCCCACTTCAGCCCATGGGGCCCTCCGGGATAGGTGGCCCCACCTGGTGGACCCCCGGGACCCTTCCGGTGGTCCCGGTACAATACCGGTGACCCCGAAACTTGTCCCGATGGCCGAAATAGCACTTCCTATATATAATTCTTTACCTCCGGACCATTCCGAAACTCCTCGTGACGTCCGGGATCTCATCCAGGACTCCGAACAACATTTGGGTTACTGCATATACATATCCCTACAACCCTAGCGTCGCGGAACCTTAAGTGTGTAGACCCTACGGGTTCGGGAGACATGTAGACATGATCGAGATTGCTCTCCGGTCAATAACCAACAGCAGGATCTGGATACCCATGTTGGCTCCGACATGCTCCTGGATGATCTCATCGGATGAACCACGATGTCGAGGATTCAAGCAACCCCGTATACAATTCCCTTTGTCAATCGGTATGTTACTTGCCCGAGATTCGATCGTCGGTATCCCAATACCTCGTTCAATCTCGTTACCGGCAAGTCATTTTGCTCGTACCGTAATGCATGATCCCGTGACCAGACACTTGGTCACTTTGAGCTCATAATGATGATGCATTACCGAGTGGGCCCAGTGATACCTCTCCGTCATACGGAGTGACAAATCCCAGTCTTGATCCGTGTCAACCCAACAGACACTTTCGGAGATACCCGTAGTATACCTTTATAGTCACCCAGTTACGTTGTGACGTTTGGTATACCCAAAGTAGTCCTACAGTATCCGGGAGTTACACGATCTCATGGTCTAAGGAAAAGATACTTGACATTGGAAAACTCTAGCAAACGAACTATACGATCTTCTGATATGTTTAGGATTGGGTCTTGTCCATCACATCATTCTCCTAATGATGTGATCTCGTTATCAATGACATCCAGTGTCCATAGTCAGGAAACCATGACTATCTGTTGATCAACGAGCTAGTCAACTAGAGGCTTACTAGGGACATGTTGGTGTCTATTATTCACACATGTATTACGATTTCTGGATAACACAATTATAGCATGAATAAAAGACAATTATCATGAACAAGGAAATATAATAATAATGCTTTTATTATTGCCTCTAGGGCATATTTCCAACAGTCTCCCACTTGCACTAGAGTCAATAATCTAGTCACATTGTGATGAATCGAACACCCATGGAATTCTGGTGTTGATCATGTTTTGTTCTAGGGAGAGGTTTAGTCAACGGATCTGCTACATTCAGGTCCGTATGTACTTTACAAATATCTATGTCTCCATCTTGAACATTTTCACGAATGGAGTTGAAGCGACGCTTGATGTGCCTGGTCTTCTTGTGAAACCTAGGCTCCTTGGCAAGTGCAATAGCTCCAGTGTTGTCACAGAAGAGTTTGATTGGCCCCGACGCATTGGGTATGACTCCTAGGTCGGTGATGAACTCCTTCACCCAAATTGCTTCATGTGCTGCCTCCGAGGCTGCCATGTACTCCGCTTCACATGTAGATCCCGCCACGACGCTCTGCTTGCAACTGCACCAGCTTACTGCCCCACCATTCAAAATATACACGTATCCGGTTTGTGACTTTGAGTCATCCAGATCTGTGTCGAAGCTAGCGTCGACGTAACCCTTTACGACGAGCTCTTCGTCACCTCCATAAACGAAAAACATTTCCTTAGTCCTTTTCAGGTACTTCAGGATATTCTTGACCGCTGTCCAGTGTTCCTTGCCGGGATTACTTTGATACCTACCTACCAAACTTACGGCAAGGTTTACATCAGGTCTGGTACACAGCATGGCATACATAATAGAACCTATGGCTGAGGCATAGGGGATGACGCTCATCTCTTCTATATCTTCTGCCGTGGTCGGACATTGAGCTGAGCTCAATTTCACACCTTGCAACACAGGCAAGAAACCCCTTCTTAGACTGATCCATATTGAACTTCTTCAATATCTTATCAAGGTATGTGCTTTGTGAAAGACCTATGAGGCGTCTTGATCTATCTCTATAGATCTTGATGTCTAATATATATGCAGCTTCTCCAAGGTCCTTCATTGAAAAACTCTTATTCAAGTAGGCCTTAATGCTGTCCAAGAGTTCTATATCATTTCCCATCAAAAGTATGTCATCTACATATAATATGAGAAATGCTATAGAGCTCCCACTCACTTTCTTGTAAACGCAGGCTTCTCCATAAGTCTGCGTAAACCCAAACGCTTTGATCATCTCATCAAAGCGAATGTTCCAACTCCGAGATGCTTGCACCAGCCCATAAATCGAGCGTTGGAGCTTGCACACCTTGTTAGCATTCTTAGGATCGACAAAACCTTCCGGCTGCATCATATACAATTCTTCCTTAAGGAAACCATTAAGGAATGCCGTTTTGATGTCCATTTGCCATATCTCATAATCATAGAATGCGGCAATTGCTAACATGATTCGGATGGATTTTAGCTTCGCTACCAGTGAGAAAGTCTCATCATAGTCAACCCCTTGAACTTGTCGATAACCCTTAGAGACAAGCCGAGCTTTATAGATGGCCACATTACCATCCGCGTCTGTCTTCTTCTTAAAGATCCATTTATTTTCTATGGCTCGCCGCTCAACGGGCAAGTCAGTCAAAGTCCATACTTCGTTTTCATACATGGATCCTATCTCGGATTTCATGGCTTCTAGCCATTTGTCGGAATCCGAGCCCGCCATCGCTTCTTCATAGTTCGAAGGTTCACCGTTGTCTAACAACATGATTTCCAAGACAGGGTTGCCCTACCACTCTGGTGCGGAACGTGTCCTTGTGGACCTACGAAGTTCAGTAGCAACTTGATCTGAAGTTTCATGATCATCATCATTAACTTCCTCTCTAGTCGGTGCAGGCACCTCAGGAACATTTTCTTGAGTTGCGCCATTTTCCGGTTCAAGAGGTAATACTTCATCAAGTTCTACTTTCCTCCCACTTACTTCTTTCGAGAGAAACTCTTTCTCTAGAAAGGATCCATTCTTGGCAACAAAGATCTTGCCTTCGGATCTGAGGTAGAAGGTATACCCAATAGTTTCTTTAGGTTATCATATGAAGACGCATTTTTCCGACTTGGGTTCGAGCTTTTCAGGTTGAAGTTTCTTGACATAAGCATCGCATCCCCAAACTTTTAGAAACGACAGCTTAGGTTTCTTCCCAAACCATAATTCATACGGTGTCGTCTCAACGGATTTCGACGGAGCCCTATTTAAAGTGAATACGGCAGTCTCTAAAGCATAGCCCCAAAAAGATAGCGGTAAATCGGTAAGAGACATCATAGATCGCACCATATCTAATAGAGTGCGATTACGACGTTCGGACACACCATTACGCTGAGGTGTTCCAGGCGGCGTGAGTTGTGAAACCATTCCACATTTTCTTAAGTGTGTGCCAAATTCGTGACTCAAGTATTCTCCTCCATGATCTGATCGCAGGAACTTGATTTTCCTGTCACGTTGATTTTCAACCTCACTCTGAAATTCCTTGAACTTTTCAAAGGTCTCAGACTTGTGTTTCATTAAATAGATATGCCCATATCTACCCAAGTCATCAGTGAGGGTGAGAACATAACGATAGCCACCGCGAGCCTCAACACTCATTGGACCGCACACATCAGTATGTATGATTTCCAATAAGTTGGTTGCTCGCTCCATTGTTCCTGAGAACGGAGTCTTGGTCATTTTACCCATGAGGCATGGTTCGCACGTGTCAAATGATTCGTAATCAAGAGACTCTAAAAGTCCATCTACATGGAGCTTCTTCATGCGTTTGACACCTATGTGACCAAGGCGGCAGTGCCACAAGTATGTGGGACTATCATTATCAATCTTACATCTTTTGTATTCACACTATGAATATGTGTAGCATTACGCTCGAGATTCATTAAGAATAAACCATTCACCATCGGAGCATGACCATAAGACATATCTCTCATATAAATAGAACAACCATTATTCTCGGATTTAAATGAGTAGCCATCTCGTATTAAACGAGATCCTGATACAATGTTCATGCTCAAACTTGCCACCAAATAACAATTATTGAGGTTCAAAACTAATCCCGTAGGTAAATGTAGAGGTAGTGTGCCGACGGCGATCACATCGACCTTGGAACCATTCCCGACGCGCATCATCACCTCGTCCTTCGCCAGTCTCCGCTTATTCCACAGCTCCTGCTTTGAGTTACAAATATGAGCAACTGCACCGGTATGAAATACCCAAGAGCTACTACGAGTACTGGTAAGGTACACATCAATTACATGTATATCACATATACCTTTCGTGATGCCGGCCTTCTTGTCCGCTAAGTACTTGGGGCAGTTCCGCTTCCAGTGACCACTTCCCTGGCAATAAAAACACTCAGTCTCGGGCTTGGGTCCATTCTTTGGCTTCTTCCCGGCAGCTTGCTTGCTGGGCGCGGCAACTCCCTTGCCGTCCTTCTTGAAGGTTTTCTTACCCTTGCCTTTCTTGAACTTAGTGGTTTTATTCACCATCAACACTTGATGTTCCTTTTTGACTTCTACCTCTGCTGATTTCAGCATTGCAAATACTTCAGGAATGGTCTTTTCCATCCCCTACATATTGAAGTTCATCACAAAGCTCTTGTAGCTCGGTGGAAGCGACTGAAGAATTCTGTCAATGACCGCGTCATCCGGGAGACTAACTCCCAGCTGAGTCAAGCGGTTATGCAACCCAGACATAGTGAGTATGTGCTCACTGACAGAACTGTTTTCCTCCATCTTACAACTGAAGAACTTGTCGGAGACTTGATATCTCTCGACCCGGGCATGAGCTTGGAAACCATTTTCAGCTCTTCGAACATCTCATATGCTCCGTGTCTCTCAAAACGTTTTTGGAGCCCCGACTCTAAGCTGTAAAGCATGCCGCATTGAACGAGGGAGTAGTCATCAGTACGTGCCTGCCAAGCGTTCATAACGTCTTGTTCTGCAGGGAGAAAAGGTGCGTCACCTAGCGGTGCTTGTAGGGCATAATCTTTCTTGGCAGCTATGAGGATGATCCTCAGGTTCCGGACCCAGTCCGTGTAGTTGCTACCATCGTCTTTCAGCTTGGTTTTCTCTAGGAACGCGTTGAAGTTGAGGACTACGTTGGCCATTTGATCTACAAGAAATATTGTAAATATTTTAGACTAAGTTCATGATAATTAAATTCATCTAATAAAATTATTCAATGAACTCCCACTTAGATAGACATCCCTCTCTAGTCATCTAAGTATAACATGATCCGAGTTAACTAGGCCGTGTCCGATCATCACGTGAGACGAACTAGTCAACGTCGATGAACATCTTCATGTTGATTGTATCTTCTATACGACTCATGCTCGACCTTTCGGTCTTCTGTGTTCCGAGGCCATGTCTGTACATGCTAGGCTCGTCAAGTCAACCTAAGTGTTTGCATGTGTAAATCTGTCTTACACCCGTTGTATGTGAACGTTGGAATCTATCACACCCGATCATCACGTGGTGCTTCGAAACAATGAACTGTCGCAACGGTGCACAGTTAGGGGAAACACTTTCTTGAAATTATTATGAGGGATCATCTTATTTACTACCGTCATTCTAAGTAAACAAGATGCAAAAACATGATAAACATCACATGCAATCAAATAATAATAGTGACATGATATGGCCAATATCACATAGCTCCTTTGATCTCCATCTTGGGGCTCCATGATCATCTTGTCACCGGCATGACACCATGATCTCCATCATCATGATCTCCATCATCGTGTCTCCATGAAGTTGCTCGTCAACTATTACTTCTACTACTATGGCTAACGCGTTTAGCAATAAAGTAAAGTAATTTACATGGCGTTTCTCAATGACACGCAGGTCATACAAAAATAAAGACAACTCCTATGGCTCCTGCCGGTTGTCATACTCATCGACATGCAAGTTGTGATTCCTATTACAATAGCATGAACATCTCATACATCACATATACATCATTCATCATTCATCACAACTTTGGCCATATCACATCACAAAACACTTGCTGCAAAAACAAGTTAGACGTCCTCTAATTGTTGTTGCAACTTTTACGTGGCTGAAATAGGGTTCTAGCAAGAACGTTTTCTTACCTACGTGAAAGCCACAACGTGATTTGTCAACTTCTATTTACCCTTCATAAGGACCCTTTTCATCGAATCTGCTCCAACTAAAGTGGGAGAGACAGACACCCGCCAGCCACCTTATGCAACTAGTGCATGTTAGTCGGTGGAACCGGTCTCACGTAAGCGTACGTGTAAGGTTGGTCCGGGCCGCTTCATCCCACAATACCGCTGAAGCAAAATAAGACTAGTAACGGCAAGAAAGTTGACAACATCTACGCCCACAACAAATTGTGTTCTACTCGTGCAAAGAGAACTACGCATAGACCTAGCTCATGATGCCACTGTAGGGGAACGTTGCAGAAAACAAAAAATTTCCTACGGTTTCACCAAGATCCATCTATGAGTTCATCTAGCAACGAGTGATTGGATGCATCTACGTACCTTGTAGATCGCAAGCGGAAGCGTTCAAAGAACGGGGATGAGGGAGTCGTACTCGACGTGATCCGAATCACCTGAGATCCTAGTGCCGAACGGACGGCACCTCCGCGTTCAACACACGTACGGTCAGCGTAACGTCTCCTCCTTCTTGATCCAGCAAGGGGGAAGGAGAGGTTGAGGAAGATGGCTCCAGCAGCAGCACGACGGCGTGGTGGTGATGGAGCTGCGGTACTCCGGCAGGGCTTCGCCAAGCTCTATGGAGGAGGAGGAGGTGTTGGAGAGGGAGAGGGAGGCGCCAGGCCATGGGTGTGAGGCCCTTCCTCCCCCCACTATATATAGGGGGCCTAGGGGGGGCGCCGGCCCTAGGAGAAGCAATCTCCTAGGGGGGCGGCGGCCAAGGGGTGGGGGGCTTGCCCCCCAAGCAAGGGGGCGCCCCCCTTTAGGATTTCCCCACCCTAGGCGCATGGGCCCTAGGGCGAAGTGGCGCCCCAGCCCACTTTGGGCTGGATCCCTTCCCACTTCAGCCCATGGGGCCCTTCGGGATAGGTAGCCCTGTTGGGGAACGTTGCAGAAAACAAAAATTCTCCTACGGTTTCACCAAGATCCATCTATGAGTTCATCTAGCAACGATTGATTAGATGCATCTACATACCTTGTAGATCGCGAGCGGAAGCGTTCAAAGAACGGGGATGATGTAGTCGAACACGACGTGATCCAAATCATCGGAGATCCTAGCACCGAACGGGCGGCACCTCTGCGTTCAACACACGTACGGAACAGCCATGTCTCCTCCTTCTTGATCCAGCAAGGGGGGAGGAGAGGTTGAGGGAGATGGCACCAGCAGCAGCACGACGGCGTGGTGTTGATGGAGCTGCAGTACTCCGGCAGGGCTACCCAAGCACTATGGAGGAGGAGGAGGTGTTGGAGAGGGAGAAGGAGGCAACCAAAGGCCAAGGTATGAAGTCCCTCCTTTCCCCCACTATATATAGGAGGGCCAAGGGGGGGTGGCCGGCCCTAGGAGATCCAATCTCCTAGGGGGGCGGCGGCCAAGGGGGGTTTCCCTCCCCCCCAAGGCACCTAGGAGGTGCCTTCCCCTCCTAGGACTCTTCCCCTTCAAACCCTAGGCGCATGGGCCTATGTGGGGCTGGTGCCCTTGGCCCATGTAGGCCAAGGCGCACCCCCTACAGCCCATGTGGCCCCCCGGGACAGGTGGACCCACCCGGTGGACCCCCGGGACCCTTCCGGTGGTCCCGGTACAATACCGATAACCCCGAAACTTGTCCCGATGCCCGAAACAGGACTTCCCATATATAAATCTTTACCTCCGGACCATTCCGGAACTCCTCGTGACGTACGAGATCTCATCCGGGACTTCGAACAACATTCAGGTTACTGCATATACATATCCCTACAACCCTAGCGTCACTGAACCTTAAGTGTGTAGACCCTACGGGTTCGGGAGACATGTAGACATGACCGAGATCGCTCTCCGGTCAATAACCAACAGCGGGATCTGGATACCCATGTTGGCTCCCACATGCTCCACGATGATCTCATCGGATGAACCACGATGTCGAGGATTTAATCAACCCCGTATACAATTCCCTTTGTCAATCGATATGTTACTTGCCCGTGATTCGATCGTCGGTATCCCAATACCTCGTTCAATCTCGTTACCGGCAAGTCACTTTACTCGTACCGTAATGCATGATTCCGTGACCAGACACTTGGTCACTTTGAGCTCATTATGATGATGCATTACCGAGTGGGCCCAGTGATATCTCTCCGTCATATGGAGTGACAAATCCCAGTCTCGATCCGTGTCAACCCAACAGACACTTTCGAAGATACCTGTAATGCACCTTTATAGTCACCCAGTTACGTTGTGACGTTTGATACACCCAAAGCACTCCTACGGTATCCGGGAGTTACACGATCTCATGGTCAAAGGAAAAGATACTTGACATTAGAAAAGCTCTAGCAAACGAACTACACGATCTCACGCTATGCTTAGGATTGGGTCTTGTCCATCACATCATTATCCTAATGATGTGATCCCGTTATCAATGACATCCAATGTCCATAGCCAGGAAACCATGACTATCTATTGATCAACGAGCTAGTCAACTAGAGGCTTACTAGGGACATGTTGGTGTCTGTTATTCACACATGTATTACGATTTCCGGATAATACAATTATAGCATGAATAAAGACAATTATCATGAACAAAGAAATATAATAATAATGCTTTTATTATTGCCTCTAGGGCATATTTCCAACAGTCTCCCACTTGCACTAGAGTCAATAATCTAGTTACATTGTGATGAATCGAACACCCATGGAATTCTGGTGTTGATCATGTTTTGCTCTAGGGAGAGGTTTAGTCAACGGATCCGCTACATTCAGGTCCGTATGTACTTTACAAATCTCTATGTCTCCATCTTGAACATTTTCATGAATGGAGTTGAAGCGACGCTTGATGTGCCTTGTCTTCTTGTGAAACCTGGGCTCCTTGGCAAGTGCAATAGCTCCAGTGTTGTCACAGAAGAGCTTGATCAGCCCGACGCATTGGGTATGACTCCTAGGTCGGTGATGAACTCCTTCATCCAAATTGCTTCATGTGCTGCCTCCGAGGCTGCCATGTACTCCGCTTCACATGTAGATCCCGCCACGACGCTCTGCTTGCAACTGCACCAGCTTACTGCCCCACCATTCAAAATATACACGTATCCGGTTTGTGACTAAGAGTCATCCAGATCTGTGTCGAAGCTAGCGTCGACGTAACCCTTTACGATGAGCTCTTCGTCACCTCCATAAACGACAAACATTTCCTTAGTCCTTTTCAGGTACTTCAGGATATTCTTGACCGCTGTCTAGTGTTCCTTGCCGGGATTACTTTGGTACCTTCCTACCAAACTTACGGCAAGGTTTACATCAGGTCTGGTACACAGCATGGCATACATAATAGAACCTATGGCTGAGGCATAGGGGATGACACTCATCTCTTCTATATCTTCTACCGTGGTCGGACATTGAGCTGAGCTCAATTTCACACCTTGCAAAACAGGCAAGAACCCTTTCTTGGACTGATCCATTTTGAACTTCTTCAAAATCTTATCAAGATATGTGCTTTGTGAAAGACCTATGAGGCGTCTCGATCTATCCCTATAGATCTTGATGCCTAATATATAAGCAGCTTCTTCAAGGTCCTTCATTGAAAAACTCTTATTCAAGTAGGCCTTAATGCTGTCCAAAAGTTCTATATCATTTCCCATCAAAAGTATGCCATCTACATATAGTATGAGAAATGTTATAGAGCTCCCACTCACTTTCTTGTAAACACATGCTTCTCCATAAGTCTGTGTAAACCCAAACGCTTTGATCATCTCATCAAAACGAATGTTCCAACTCCGAGATGCTTGCACCAGCCCATAAATCGAGCGTTGGAGCCTGCACACCTTGTCAGCATTTTTAGGATCGACAAAACCTTCCGGCTGCATCATATACAATTCTTCCTTAAGGAAACCATTAAGGAATGCCGTTTTGACGTCCATTTGCCAAATTTCATAATCATAAAATGCGGCAATTGCTAACATGATTCGGACTGACTTCAGCTTCGCTACCGGTGAGAAAGTCTCATCGTAGTCAACCTCTTGAACTTGTCGATAACCCTTAGCGACAAGCCGAGATTTATATATGGTCACATTACCATCCACGTCTGTCTTCTTCTTAAAGATCCATTTATTTTCTATGGCTCGCCGTTCTACGGGCAAGTCAGTCAAAGTCCATACTTCGTTTTCATACATGGATCCTATCTCGGATTTCATGGCTTCTAGCCATTTGTCGGAATCCGGGCCCGCCATCGCTTCTTCATAGTTCGAAGGTTCACTGTTGTCTAACAACATGATTTCCAAGACAGGGTTGTCGTACCACTCTGGTGTGTAACGTGTCCTTGTGGACCTTCGAATTTCAGTAGGAGCTTGATCAGAAGTATCTTGATCATTATCATTAACTTCCTCTCTAGCCGGTGCAGGCACCTCAGGAACATTTTCTTGAGTTGCGCCATTTTCCGGTTCAGGAGGTAATACTTCATCAAGCTCTACTTTCCTCCCACTTACTTCTTTCGAGAAAAATTCTTTCTCCAGAAAGGACCCATTCTTGGCAACAAAGATCTTGCCTTCGGATCTAAGGTAGAAGATATACCCAACAGTTTCTTTAGGGTATCCTATGAAGACGCATTTTTCCGATTTGGGTTCGAGCTTTTCAGGTTGAAGTTTCCTGACATAAGCATCGCATCCCCAAAGTTTTAGAAACGACAGCTTAGGTTTCTTCCCAAACCACAATTCATACGGTGTCATCTCAACGGATTTCGACGGTGCCCTATTTAAAGTGAATGCGGCAGTCTCTAAAGCATAGCCCCAAAAAGATAGTGGTAAATCGGCAAGAGACATCATAGATCGTACCATATCTAATAGAGTGCGATTACGACGTTCGGACACACCATTACGCTGAGGTGTTCCAGGCGGCGTGAGTTGTGAAACTATTCCACATTTTCTTAAGTGTGTACCAAACTCGTAACTCAAGTATTCTCCTCCACGATCTGATCGTAGAAACTTGATTTTCCTGTCACGTTGATTCTCAACTTCACTCTGAAATTCCTTGAACTTTTCAAAGGTCTCAGACTTGTGTTGCATTAAGTAGACATACCCATATCTACTCAAGTCATCAGTGAGGGTGAGAACATAACGATAGCCACCGCGAGCCTCAACACTCATTGGACCGCACACATCAGTATGTATGATTTCCAATAAGTTGGTTGCTCGCTCCATTGTTCCTGAGAATGGAGTCTTGGTCATTTTACCCATGAGGCATGGTTCGCACGTGTCAAATGATTCATAATCAAGAGACTCTAAAAGTACATCATCATGGAGCTTCTTCATGCGTTTGACACCTATGTGACCAAGGCGGCAGTGCCACAAGTATGTGGGACTATCACTATCAATCTTACATCTTTTGGTACTTACACTATGAATATGTGTAGCATTACGCTCGAGATTCATAAAGAATAAACCATTCACCATCGGAGCATGACCATAAAACATATCTCTATATAAATAGAACAACCATTATTCTCAGATTTAAATGAGTAGCCATCTCGAATTAAACGAGATCCTGATACAATGTTCATGCTCAAACTTGGCACAAAATAACAATTATTGAGGTTCAAAACTAATCCCGTAGGTAAATGTAGAGGTAGCGTGCCGAATGCGATCACATCGACCTTGGAACCATTCCCGACGCGCATCGTCACCTCGTCCTTCGCCAGTCTCCGTTTATTCCGCAGCTCCTGCTGTGTGTTACAAATATAAGCAACGGCACCGGTATCAAATACCCAGGAGTCACTACGATTACTGGTAAGGTACACATCAATTACATGTATATCAAATATACCTTTGGTTTTGCCGGCCTTCTTGTCCGCTAAGTATTTGGGGCAGTTCCGCTTCCAGTGACCACTTTCCTTGCAATAAAAGCACTCAGTCTCGGGCTTGGGTCCATTCTTTGGCTTCTTCCCGGCAGCTTTCTTGCTGGGCGCGGCAACTACCTTGCCGTCCTTCTTGAAGTTCTTTTTACCCTTGCCCTTCTTGAATTTAGTGGTTTTATTGACCATCAACACTTGATGTTCCTTCTTGACTTCTACCTCTGCTGATTTCAGCATAGCAAATACTTCAGGAATGGTCTTTTCCATCCCCTGCATATTGAAGTTCATCACAAAGCTCTTGTAGCTTGGTGGAAGCGACTGGAGGATTCTGTCAGTGACCGCATCATCCGGGAGATTAACTCCCAGCTGAGTCAAGCGGTTATGTAACCCAGACATAGTGAGTATGTGTTCACTGACAGAACTATTTTCCTCCATCTTACAGCTGAAGAATTTGTCGGAGACTTCATATCTCTCGACCCGGGCATGAGCTTGGAAAACCATTTTCAGCTCTTCGAACATCTCATATGCTCCATGTCTCTCAAAACGCTTTTGGAGCCGCGGCTCTAAGCTGTAAAGCATGCCGCACTGAACGAGGGAGTAGTCATCGGAACGTGCCTGCCAAGCGTTCATAACGTCTTGTTCTGCAGGGAGGACATGTGCGTCACCCAGCGGTGCTTGTAGGACATAATCTTTCTTGGCAGCTATGAGGATGATCCTTAGGTTCCGGACCCAGTCCGTATAGTTGCTGCCATCGTCTTTCAGCTTGGTTTTCTCTAGGAACGCGTTGAAGTTGAGGACTACGTTGGCCATTTGATCTACAAGACATATTGTAAAATATTTTGACTAAGTTCATGATAATTAAGTTCATCTAATCAAATTATAATGAACTCCCACTCAGATTTGACATCCCTTTGGTCATCTGAGTGTTACACGATCCGAGTCGACTAGGCCGTGTCCGATCATCACGTGAGACGGACTAGTCATCGTCGGTGAACATTCTCATGTTGATCGTATCTTCCATACGACTCGTGTTCGACCTTTCGGTCTCCGTGTTCCGAGGCCATGTCTGTACATGCTAGGCTCGTCAAGTTAACCCTAAGTGTTTTCGCTGTGTAAAACTGTCTTACACCCGTTGTATGTGAACGTAAGGATCTATCACACCCGATCATCACGTGGTGCTTCGAAACGACGAACTTTAGCAACGGTGCACAGTTAGGGGAGAACACTTCTTGAAATTGTTGTAAGGGATCATCTTATTTACTACCGTTATCCTAAGTAAACAAGATGCATAAAACATAATAAACATCACATGCAACTATATAAAGTAGTGACATGATATGGCCAATATCATATAGCTCCTTTGATCTTCATCTTCGGGGCTCCATGATCATCTTGTCACCGGCATGACACCATGATCTCCATCATCATGATCTCCATCATCGTGTCTTCATGAAGTTGTCACGCCAACGACTACTTCTACTTCTATGACTAACGCGTTTAGTAATAAAGTAAAGTAGTTTACATGGCGTTCTTCAATGACACGCAGGTCATACAAAAAATAAAGACAACTCCTATGGCTCCTGCCGGTTGTCATACTCATCGACATGCAAGTCGTGATTCCTATTACAATAGCATGAACATCTCATACATGACATATAGATCATTCATCATTCATCACAACTTTGGCCATATCATATCATAAAGCACTTGCTGCAAAAACTGTTGGAAATATGCCCTAGAGGCAATGATAAAAGCATTATTATTATATTTCTTTGTTCATGATAATTGTCTTTATTCATGCTATAATTGTATTATCCGGAAATCGTAATACATGTGTGAATAACAGACACCAACATGTCCCTAGTAAGCCTCTAGTTGACTAGCTCGTTGATCAATAGATAGTCATGGTTTCCTGGCTATGGATATTGGATGTCATTGATAACGGGATCACATCATTAGGATAATGATGTGATGGACAAGACCCAATCCTAAGCATAGCGTGAGATCGTGTAGTTCGTTTGCTAGAGCTTTTCTAATGTCAAGTATCTTTTCCTTTGACCATGAGATCGTGTAACTCCCGGATACCGTAGGAGTGCTTTGGGTGTATCAAATGTCACAACGTAACTGGGTGACTATAAAGGTGCATTACAGGTATCTCCGAAAGTGTCTGTTGGGTTGACACGGATCGAGACTGGGATTTGTCACTCCGTATGATGGAGAGATATCACTAGGCCCACTCGGTAATGCATCATCATAATGAGCTCAAAGTGACCAAGTGTCTGGTCACGGGATCATGCATTATGGTACGAGTAAAGTGACTTGCCGGTAACGAGATTGAACGAGGTATTGGGATACCGACGATCGGATCTCGGGCAAGTAACATATCGATTGACAAAGGGAATTGCATACGGGGTTGATTAAATCCTCGACATCGTGGTTCATCCGATGAGATCATCGTGGAGCATGTGGGAGCCAACATGGGTATCCAGATCCCGCTGTTGGTTATTGACCGGAGAGCGATCTCGATCATGTCTACATGTCTCCCGAACCCGAAGGGTCTACACACTTAAGGTTCAGTGACGCTAGGGTTGTAGGGATATGTATATGCAGTAACCCGAATGTTGTTCGAAGTCCCGGATGAGATCCCGGACGTCACGAGGAGTTCCGGAATGGTCCGGAGGTAAAGATTTATATATGGGAAGTCCTGTTTCGGGCATCGGGACAAGTTTCGGGGTTATCGGTATTGTACCGGGACCACCGGAAGGGTCCCGGGGGTCCACCGGGTGGGTCCACCTGTCCCGGGGGGCCACATGGGCTGTAGGGGGTGCGCCTTGGCCTACATGGGCCAAGGGCACCAGCCCCACATAGGCCCATGCGCCTAGGGTTTGAAGGGGAAGAGTCCTAGGAGGGGAAGGCACCTCCTAGGTGCCTTGGGGGGGAGGGAAACCCCCCTTGGCCGCCGCCCCCTAGGAGATTGGATCTCCTAGGGCCGGCCACCCCGCTTGGCCCTCCTATATATAGTGGGGGAAAGGAGGGACTTCATACCTTGGCCTTTGGTTGCCTCCTTCTCCCTCTCCAACACCTCCTCCTCCTCCATAGTGCTTGGCGTAGCCCTGCCGGAGTACTGCAGCTCCATCAACACCACACCGTCGTGCTGCTGCTGGTGCCATCTCCCTCAACCTCTCCTCCCCCCTTGCTGGATCAAGAAGGAGGAGACGTGGCTGTTCCGTACGTGTGTTGAACGCGGATGTGCCGTCCGTTCGGTGCTAGGATCTCCGGTGATTTGGATCACGTCGTGTTCGACTACATCATCCCCGTTCTTTGAACGCTTCCGCTCGCGATCTACAAGGTATGTAGATGCATCTAATCACTCGTTGCTAGATGAACTCATAGATGGATCTTGGTGAAACCGTAGGAGAATTTTTGTTTTCTTCAACGTTCCCCAACAGTGGCATCATAAGCTAGGTCTATGCGTAGTTCTTCTTGCACGAGTAGAACACAATTTGTTGTGGGCGTAGATTTGTCAACTTTCTTGCCGCTACTAGTCTTATCTTGCTTCAGCGGTATTGTGGGATGAAGCGGCCTGGACCAACCTTACACGTACGCTTACATGAGACCGGTTCCACCGACTAACATGCACTAGTTGCATAAGGTGGCTGGCGGGTGTCTGTCTCTCCTACTTTAGTTGAAGCGGATTCGATGAAAAGGGTCCTTATGAAGGGTAAATAGAAGTTGACAAATCACGTTGTGGCTTTCACGTAGGTAAGAAAACGTTCTTGCTAGAACCCTACTTCAGCCACGTAAAACTTGCAACAACAATTAGAGAACGTCTAACTTGTTTTTGCAGCAAGTGCTTTGTGATATGATATGGCCAAAGTTGTGATGAATGATGAATGATCTATATGTCATGTATGAGATGTTCATGCTATTGTAATAGGAATCACAACTTGCATGTCGATGAGTATGACAACCGGCAGGAGCCATAGGAGTTGTCTTTATTTTTTGTATGACCTGCGTGTCATTGAAGAACGCCATGTAAACTACTTTACTTTATTACTAAACGCGTTAGTCATAGAAGTAGAAGTAGTCGTTGGCGTGACAACTTCATGAAGACACGATGATGGAGATCATGGTGTCATGCCGGTGACAAAATGATCATGGAGCCCCGAAGATGAAGATCAAAGGAGCTATATGATATTGGCCATATCATGTCACTACTTTATATAATTGCATGTGATGTTTATTATGTTTTATGCATCTTGTTTACTTAGGACGACGGTAGTAAATAAGATGATCCCTTACAACAATTTCAAGAAGTGTTCTCCCCTAACTGTGCACCGTTGCTAAAGTTCGTCGTTTCGAAGCACCACGTGATGATCGGGTGTGATAGATCCTTACGTTCACATACAACGGGTGTAAGACAGTTTTACACAGCGAAAACACTTAGGGTTAACTTGACGAGCCTAGCATGTACAGACATGGCCTCGGAACACGGAGACCGAAAGGTCGAACACGAGTCGTATGGAAGATATGATCAACATGAGAATGTTCACCGACGATGACTAGTCCGTCTCACGTGATGATCGGACACGGCCTAGTCGACTCGGATCGTGTAACACTCAGATGACCAAAGGGATGTCAAATCTGAGTGGGAGTTCATTATAATTTGATTAGATGAACTTAATTATCATGAACTTAGTCAAAATATTTTACAATATGTCTTGTAGATCAAATGGCCAACGTAGTCCTCAACTTCAACGCGTTCCTAGAGAAAACCAAGCTGAAAGACGATGGCAGCAACTATACGGACTGGGTCCGGAACCTAAGGATCATCCTCATAGCTGCCAAGAAAGATTATGTCCTACAAGCACCGCTGGGTGACGCACATGTCCTCCCTGCAGAACAAGACGTTATGAACGCTTGGCAGGCACGTTCCGATGACTACTCCCTCGTTCAGTGCGGCATGCTTTACAGCTTAGAGCCGCGGCTCCAAAAGCGTTTTGAGAGACATGGAGCATATGAGATGTTCGAAGAGCTGAAAATGGTTTTCCAAGCTCATGCCCGGGTCGAGAGATATGAAGTCTCCGACAAATTCTTCAGCTGTAAGATGGAGGAAAATAGTTCTGTCAGTGA
>NC_041386.1:621347947-621357374 GCF_002162155.2 Triticum dicoccoides
TTCAAGAAGGACGGCAAGGTAGTTGCCGCGCCCAGCAAGCAAGCTGCCGGGAAGAAGCCAAAGAATGGACCCAAGCCCGAGACTGAGTGCTTTTATTGCAAGGAAAGTGGTCACTGGAAGCGGAACTGCCCCAAATACTTAGCGGACAAGAAGGCCGGCAAAACCAAAGGTATATTTGATATACATGTAATTGATGTGTACCTTACCAGTAATCGTAGTGACTCCTGGGTATTTGATACCGGTGCCGTTGCTTATATTTGTAACACACAGCAGGAGCTGCGGAATAAACGGAGACTGGCGAAGGACGAGGTGACGATGCGCGTCGGGAATGGTTCCAAGGTCGATGTGATCGCATTCGGCACGCTACCTCTACATTTACCTACGGGATTAGTTTTGAACCTCAATAATTGTTATTTTGTGCCAAGTTTGAGCATGAACATTGTATCAGGATCTCGTTTAATTCGAGATGGCTACTCATTTAAATCCGAGAATAATGGTTGTTCTATTTATATGAGAGATATGTTTTATGGTCATGCTCCGATGGTGAATGGTTTATTCTTTATGAATCTCGAGCGTAATGCTACACATATTCATAGTGGAAGTACCAAAAGATGTAAGATTGATAGTGATAGTCCCACATACTTGTGGCACTGCCGCCTTGGTCACATAGGTGTCAAACGCATGAAGAAGCTCCATGCTGATGGACTTTTAGAGTCTCTTGATTACAAATCATTTGACACGTGCGAACCATGCCTCATGGGTAAAATGACCAAGACTCCATTCTCAGGACAATGGAGCGAGCAACCAACTTATTGGAAATCGTACATACTGATGTGTGCGGTCCAATGAGTGTTGAGGCTCGCGGTGGCTATCGTTATGTTCTCACCCTCACTGATGACTTGAGTAGATATGGATATGTCTACTTAATGAAACACAAGTCTGAGACCTTTGAAAAGTTCAAGGAATTTCAGAGTGAAGTTGAGAATCAACTTGACAGGAAAATCAAGTTTCTACGATCATATCGTGGAGGAGAATACTTGAGTCACGAGTTTGGTACACACTTAAGAAAATGTGGAATAGTTTCACAACTCACGCCGCCTGGAACACCTCAGCGTAATGGTGTGTCCGAACGTCGTAATCGCACTCTATTAGATATGGTACGATCTATGATGTCTCTTGCCGATTTACCACTATCTTTTTGGGGCTATGCTTTAGGGACTGCCGCATTCACTTTAAATAGGGCACCGTCGAAATCCGTTGAGACGACACCGTATGAATTGTGGTTTGGGAAGAAACCTAAGCTGTCGTTTCTAAAAGTTTGGGGATGCGATGCTTATGTCAGGAAACTTCAACCTGAAAAGCTCGAACCCAAATCGGAAAAATGCGTCTTCATAGGATACCCTAAAGAAACTGTTGGGTATATCTTCTACCTTAGATCCGAAGGCAAGATCTTTGTTGCCAAGAATGGGTCCTTTCTGGAGAAAGAGTTTCTCTCGAAAGAAGTAAGTGGGAGGAAAGTAGAGCTTGATGAAGTATTACCTCCTGAACCGGAAAATGGCGCAACTCAAGAAAATGTTCCTGAGGTGCCTGCACCGGCTAGAGAGGAAGTTAATGATAATGATCAAGATACTTCTGATCAAGCTCCTACTGAAATTCGAAGGTCCACAAGGACACGTTCCACACCAGAGTGGTACGGCAACCCTGTCTTGGAAATCATGTTGTTAGACAACAGTGAACCTTCGAACTATGAAGAAGCGATGGCGGGCCCGGATTCCGACAAATGGCTAGAAGCCTTGAAATCCGAGATAGGATCCATGTATGAAAACGAAGTATGGACTTTGACTGACTTGCCCGTAGAATGGCGAGCCATAGAAAATAAATGGATCTTTAAGAAGAAGACAGACACGGATGGTAATGTGACCATCTATAAAGCTCAGCTTGTCGCTAAGGGTTATCGACAAGTTCAAGAGGTTGACTACGATGAGACTTTCTCACCGGTAGCGAAGCTAAAGTCCGTCCGAATCATGTTAGCAATTGCCGCATTTTATGATTATGAAATTTGGCAAATGGACGTCAAAACGGCATTCCTTAATGGTTTCCTTAAGGAAGAATTGTATATGATGCAGCCGGAAGGTTTTGTCGATCCTAAAAATGCTGACAAGGTGTGCAGGCTCCAACGCTCGATTTATGGGCTGGTGCAAGCATCTCGGAGTTGAAACATTCGTTTTGATGAGATGATCAAAGCGTTTGGGTTTACACAGACTTATGGAGAAGCCTGTGTTTACAAGAAAGTGAGTGGGAGCTCTATAGCATTTCTCATACTATATGTAGATGACATACTTTTGATGGGAAATGATATAGAACTTTTGGACAGCATTAAGGCCTACTTGAATAAGAGTTTTTCAATGAAGGACCTTGGAGAAGCTGCTTATATATTAGGCATCAATGATGGGTATGTCTAAGAAATAGATATATACTAGTCATCAACCCGTGCACCCGCACGGGCTAGCGAATATTTATTGTTTAAGATTTTTTGAAAATTGTAGGATGTATAGTTGAGGACGACCGTGATAATATTTTAAACATGTGGTATTTATGTTCAATGGTCTGAAGGAAAGAGGGATGAAAATTGTTTCATCCAGCTGTTATTAGATGGTTTGCATGGATTTTCCTTTTTTTTCATTCCATCTCTCATAAGTTGCTAATATTATATATTGTTGACAGGAATATGAAGACGGTATTGGCGGGCAAGATATTTGCAAATGTGAAATTAGTTTTATGTGCTATTTCCTGCGAACTTCTGTATCTCTAAATTTTCTAAATATAAAATATATAGAAATCTTTGGTCAATTGTAAAAGATTGTAAGGTGTGATTAAGGTAAACACTTAAGCCATCTGAACGATTAGGATGGTATGCGCTATAGTTAGCAAATGGATCATTATGGAATAACTTACATGTAGTTGTTGCACGGAAATCATAATAGCCTTCACAACGTATGCGTCATGTGTTCTCCCTTGTCCTTAAATACATTCCATGTGAACCTAGATATGCCAAGATTGATACATTTGTGTGAAAACAGGGATATCAAATTGTAATGATCCGATGAAAGAAATTTTAATAGTATATCTTTGAAATTGACACCAGGTCACTAACAAAGAGCACTAAAAATTATACTGGGAGTAGTAAGAAAACATAACGAAATACTTGTGAAACTAAATATCCAATAGACATATATATGAGCCACATAATTTTGTACTACAATCGAGTACATTAATTAAATATATTGTAATGAGATTACCTTGCTTAAACAACACCGAGATGCCTCCAAGAGAAACATAAGAAAATAATCTAGTCCAGTATTTTAAAATCTGATGCAAGAAATAGCCATATACGTCGTTTGTTTTGTTAAACACATTATAAAAAATAAGAAAATAAAGCTAGTTCTTTAAGTTGGATTATCATCCACGTAATGCTAAACGCAACATAAGCTTCAATAGAAAAATAAATAAGTAGTATCTTATAGAAAGTGGATTAAATGATCTCTTCCTGTGTGGAGATGTTGGCATCAGACTCCTTCTATTCTCTTACGATGACCATTCTTGCTTCTGTGACACGTGCATATTGATGCGTAGGCAGCCCTGCTTGTGCATGCCGCTCTTTTTGCAAGAAAAGCTGATAAACCACATACATACAATCTAGTTTGTTTTACTGCGAGGGAGAAAATTCTTTGAGAAGCATTTAACATCCCTCTATTTTTCGAAGAAAAACACATGCATGTACGTAGTATCCTTTTCCTTCAATGCACAGCAATGAGTCCGACTCGGTCTCTGTTATTGATAACCAAAAACCTCCTCACAAAAAGAAAAAGGAGTTTTGGTCGCACCCAGTTTGTTAACACAACAGGCTAACATATAACAACATAATTGAAGCGAAACTGCTACATGTGATCAGAGCAATGTTTATGTAAATCTGTCAGCATCCTAAACTAATAAATATATGTCAGCACAACGTATTCATTTGGATTCGGTGCTTTGTACGTACCAAATTATGAATCCTTGTTGCCTAGTTTAACTGGTAAGCTTAAAGAAAACAATAGTTTAATAGAAACATGACTGATCAGCACATGATCGCCTTTCACTTGTAGACCACCAAGAACATACCTGGAGTCTGTTCATAGCATATCTGCACACATGTTGCTAGTGAACAACCAGTTAAGCAAGATACTTTATTTTGCAAATAAAAAATAAAATAAAATTGCTAGTCCCACTTAGATTATGAACAGAAGATCAAACTGGTCCTGGACCAACAAAGTTCAACAAAATTGAAAATCTAATAGAAAAACAAGCAAACCTTGATGCGGATTATAGAGTTATGACTGACCAATCCGATTGCTATGAATCATGTCTTTTCCCTGGTCCAAGCAAAGTGCAAGTATAATAGAAAGACTCCCTCAGATGTTGCTTCTTAGGGCCTTAAGGGGGACGATGAAGGGACTGGCGACCGGCGCCTGCAAGGTGGACATGATCCTGGAGATGCATGCCTGGAGATTTACAACTGGCTCCAACTCATGCTGACACTGCCCGCTCAGGGCATCTCCAGCCGCGCCCCCAACAGGGCCCCCAGGCCACTTTTTTGGCGCCGGCGCCGAAAAAACGGCCCAGTCGCGCCTCCAGGACGCCGAAAATCGCCTGTTCGGACCTTTTTTCCGCCAGGCGGTCACAGGCCGAAGCCGGCGCGCTGGGGAGCAGTTGGGGGCTCCGGCGCTAGGGAAAAGCACGCCTGGCCCACACCGACAGGGGAAAAGTCAAGGTTTTCTTCCCCGACTCGCCTCGCACCCCCCGCGCCCTCGGCCACCACTAGCTATATCCCGGCGACGGCCGCCACCCTACTCCGCTAGATAGCCATTCCCTGCCGGAAAAGAGCAGCGCTTCGCCGCGGTAGCCCCTCCCACAGCAGCTGGGCGTTTCCGGCCGCCGTTTCCGGCCGCGGAGGCGCGGTTTAACGGCGGGTACACGCCCACCGAGCGCAAGGTGTTCGGCGTTTTGCCTGCCTCGGCAATGGACTCAGATGAGGAGGAAGAGCTCGCTGCGCTGCTGGAGGAGGAAGCCGCGGCCGACGTCCAGGAAGAAGAGCATCTCATGGTGCTCGCCGCCCTCGCCCAGCTGCTGGCGAGCAATGAAAAGCCGCGGCGAGGTGGCTCGGCGTCGGGGCGGGTGAAAGCAAAGAACCGGCATCGTCTCCAAGGCTACTGCATGCTCTACTCCGACTACTTCGCCGATGCTCCACTTCATGGCGAGAGAATATTTCGGCGCCGTTATCGGATGAGGTGAAAGCTCTTCCTCAGGATTGTGAATTCCATCCGGGAGTTCGACAACTACTTCAAGTGCAAGATGGATTGCACTGGCGCTCTTGGATTCACCTCCATCCAGAAGTGCACGACAGCGATGAGGATGCTTGCATATGGAGCTCCCAGTGATTCACTCGACGACTATGGGCGCATGGCCGAGTCCACCAGCATAGAGTGTTTCTACAAGTTCTGTCGGGCAATGGTGGCAGTGTTTGGGCCACAATACTTGAGAACACCCAATGCGGAAGACACTGCTCGGATCCTAGCCCAGAATGCAGCAAGAGGATTTCCTGGGATGCTTGGAAGCATCGACTGCATGCATTGGAAATGAAAGAATTGCCCATTTGGTTGGCAGGGGATGTACAAAGGCGCCAAAGGCGGTTGCAGTGTGGTGCTTGAGGCGGTAGCCACACAGGACCTCTGGATTTGGCACTCCTTCTTTGGTATGCCAGGAACTCACAATGACATCAACGTGCTGCAGTGCTCTCCTGTTTTTGCCAAGCTCATTGAGGGCCATTCTTCTCCGGTGAACTTCGAGATCAATGGGCACCAATACAACAAGGGGTACTATCTAGCTGACGGCATCTATCCGAGATGGTCGACATTTGTGAAGACGATCTCAAACCCTGTGGCAGGAGGCAAGAACGCCTGGTTTGCGAAGCTTCAGGAGGCTTGCAGGAAGGATGTCGAGCGGGCATTTGGTGTGCTTCAATCTCGATTTGCTGTTGTTCGGTACCCTGCTCAGACCTGGTCCAAAGATCAAATGTGGGAGATTATGACTTGCTGTGTCATCTTGCACAACATGATCATCGAGAGTGAGCAAGAAGACCCATTGTTTGACACTGAACCATACTACAGGAAGGGTCCTCTAGCTGAAGTTGATCACCAGCTACCGGCAACTTGGACTGCCTATCTCAGTATGCGTCAGGAGATCCGAGACCCACAGGTGCATCATCAACTGCAGAAAGATCTGATTGAGCATCTATGGAGGCTCAAGGGGGACGCCGTGTGATGAAATACGAGTTTTTATTTGTTGAACTATATAATTTGTATTGAACTATTTGTTTTTTACTATTTTGTTGAAGTATTTGATTTTTATGTGATGAAATATGTGATAAGAAATAATTGTGTTGATAATTGAACGCCGAGACACGGCGAAACCACGTCGAATATGGGCCTATTCTCGTCCATATGGGCCCTTTATTCGTCGAAATTGGGCTGCAAAGTGGGCCAATTTCGGCGCCTGGGGGCGACGACTGGGCGCAAAACCGCCCCCAGCGCCGATTGTATCGCCGGCTCGCCCCCAGAGGGCGATTTTTATGCGTCCTGGGGGGCCAACGGCTGGAGATGCCCTCATAAGACGGCCCCTGGATTGCTGGATAAACGGAATTGGGCAGATTGCTAGAAAAGGATGCTGAGGAGATTCACCGAATATCCTCTTCAACTCCATGAACAAACCAACTGTGCCACGTACACCTGATTGATCCACAACAATCTCCCCGACTGAAACTGCTACCATCGGAGACATCAAAGAATATGTAGATGACGACCACTACTTAATTGCTGCTACTCAACACCTGGTGATCCTCCCATCGTCCACGCCACGATCCGGCAGGAGCTTAGACATCTTGACCTCCTTGTTGTAATACTTAAACATTGCATCGTGTTCTGATCTTCCATCGTCTGCATCTCCACAATTTTCCATTGGAAAATTGCAGAGGCACTCATTGATCAGCTTCCTTTAGGAGACAATCTTCACGTCATCACATGGATTGGATTTATGTTCTCTACCAAGAGAACCGGCCGCTATTCATGACACTGCTAGGGGAAAGTTGTGCTTTCTGCACCGATGTGAAGAGGACAATAGAAGGGAAAGTATTGGCTGCACCCACTTTCGGTGCACCCACGATGCACCCATGCAAGAAAACATATCAAAACATTTAGAAAAAATCTGAAACTTCGTAGAAATGATTATCAACAAATGTTATGAGGGCTTGCAAAGTTTGGTTGTCAAATAACATTCGAGAAGCGCTCTACAAAAAAGATAAAATTGCAAAATCTGCTCAAACAGTGCATGTACGTTTTGACTAATTTTCAGTGATTTTGTCTTTTTTGTAGAGAGCTCCTCGAATGTTATTTGACCACCAAATTTTGCAAGTCCCCGTAACATTTGTTGATGATCATTTCCACGAAGTTTCAGATTTTTTCTAAATGTTTTGATATGTTTTCTTGCGTCGGTGCACCGTGGGTGCACCGAGAGTGGGTGTAGAAGAACCACTCTCGTCAATAGAATTGCTTTAGGGGTTTGCTTCGACGACCCATTGGTCTACCGCACTTCCTACCCTCTGCAGAGTGCAGCCTCACAAATAATGGTGGTTGTCTGATCCGATTCAAACTGTCGTGTGGATGGCCTTCTCCGTCGTAGTTCTTCCCTGATCGCGGGCCTATCAGTCTGTCGTACTTCCTCCACCCTGCAGTCTCGCCGACAATAACGGATGTCGACCCAACTCAAACTACAGTGGATGCACCTCCTTGTCAACGCCTATTTTGGATTGTTTTTTGATCGGGGCATGGAAGGATATCATCCTCCAATGCATATCCTGGTTAGGTTAGGGCTTGAAGGAAGGTCGGCTGGATTGTTTCTGTAGATTGATTTATGCGTCTATTGTTGTACTTCCTCCGCCCTGCAGCCTCGCTGACAATAACGGATGTCGATCCAACTCAGACTACCATGGATGCACCTCCTTCTCCACTGCATCACCTATTGTGGATTGTTTTTTGATCGGGGCATGGTGGGATCTCATCCTCCAATGCATATCGTGGTTAGGTTAGGGGTTCAAGGAACGGGATAAGTAAGAGAGGTTGGCAGGATCTTTTCTGTAGATTGGTTTCTGCGTGGATTTGAGATGGAGAAATTGCAGAGGCATGTTAAAGAGGTGCGTAGATTTTTAAAGGCGTGCACGTGGGACAATGTGCGAGGACTCCCCAAAGGACATTATCATCCGATGGTTGTAGATAACTAATCTGGAGATTGGACCGACAATTTGATTGGATTATGAGGATTAACGTGGAGGCTCTAATGATGCTTCCAATTAGTAAATATAAGATAAGATATTTTGTCAATGCTACCGAACAGAAGCCAGAGAGAAAACAAATCGAGCAGAGAGGATTCAAGCTCAATGGATTGTCGCACCGGTTGCAGCTGCAAGAGATGCGGTCGGAGGAGCACATTTGGAGCAGTGATTTAGCTGCGAACACGCTGGCCACCGGCGAGTGAACTAGATCCACCAATTTTAGACAGAAACATACAGGAAAGGCAGAGTAGAGCAGAGAGCTTACCCGGGCACACCCTCCATGCGGAAGTATGGCACGACCCTCTTGCTAGCGAACCACTCCTTGTCCAGTTCCCGGAGACGCTCCAGGGACAATGCCGGCAGCGACAATTTGCACCGCGGCGTAAGCGCCGGCGTCGAGGCAGTGGTCCTTGCCAAAGCAGTGGCCAGGAGCACCACCACTACCATGAACCAGAACAACGTGGCTGACTTCATAGACGAACCACAGATGCAGAGCGGTGGCTAGGCGATAGGAGCTCCAAATGTAGCAGCGCAGTTCCAGATGCTCGGAGACCGAGCTCCGCTCTTTGTTGAAGCAAACTTTGGAAATATTCTTCCCAGATTTCTTTTTGGACCCACGATTCATTCCTTTACTTCAAAAGTAGCTCTCAAACTTACTCGCGGTATTTTTATATTTATTAGATAATGCTTTGCACAGAAAAATATTTATATATTTTTTGTCTCTGTTTTGAGTGTTCGTCTTTGTTAAATGATGGCACCCATTGGAGGCCCGCAGAATCATAGGCGGACCTGTCCCTACCATTATGGAGACCCTAGTGAGATTAAGGTACAATGAGCCTTAACAGAGTAACATATGTACTTTCAATAATATATATCGTATATCAATAAAACATATGAAGGCATAAACACAAAATGGATAATTTTACTTAGCAAATAAAACTTCAATACAACATCCATATGTGATTATATGGTGTAACGATATGTACCCAACTATAAATAAGTGGT
>NC_041386.1:621357734-621361569 GCF_002162155.2 Triticum dicoccoides
CCATGTCCGGTGACTTTTTGTAGTGCCCCATGTCCATCTAGGCATATGCCCCCATATATTAGACACATAGTAACCTCCCGTGGTAGTTCCATTGGCATAACCATGCCAGTAACCACATTGATTGTTTGTTGTGCCTGTGACTTGACATATCAAATTCTTTGATTTGACAGCATGTTTACACATGTCATCAGAGCATGATATGTTGGTCGACGTCGAAGAATTGTTGGGGTTGTACACCTCCAAAGTGTTCTCAGAGAAGTACAATGATAAATCATGATTACGAGGTAGAGAAAACAATCTGAAATTAGCTGCATTTTTCGGTCAGATTGATTAGAAATTGGAGAATGGACGCCTTACATAGATGCGATCTGACGTCGTGTGCAAGTAACCCACGTGATGTCGCTACCGGTGTCAAATTGCACGGAATACCATTTCGATGGGTTGCCCAAAGTCATGAAGGTATAGTAGAGCCTGCAAGTTCAAACTTCAAAATTTAGATACAATGACAACATAATAATATCACCAGAGGAAGTTGATCAATCACAACGCAGCGGTAAACAAAAATTGAACAGAAAAGAGACATTCAAAGCAATTGGATGCCATGCTTTTAGAGATTCTGGAGCGTCTACAGGGATGCGACGGAAAAAGCTAACGCCGGCCATCCGATGCGTTGCATGAGCCACCCGCACAATGTACCAACCATTGCAATGCGCGTGGTACTGCAACACATTAATTTCCAAATCTGCCCGTCCATCCCAACCAAGCCGCACCAACTGCGGAGGTTGTCTTAGTCGCGTGTTCCGGTATTATCGGCGGCTATCTCAACGGCCTTGTTTGGATTCTTCCTATGTTGGCCAGGCCAAATCGTGCTTGTGCCAAAATATTTGAGAATAGTGCCGCACAACATTCGACCTAAAGGTAAATGAAGTGTAGATGCATGTTATATTGTCTTGCAACATTCAAATTCAATTATTTCTTGTTCAAAAATAAAAATTAATGATGTGGAGGGCTTTCATGTTCTTTGATGATGTGGATGGCTTGCATGTGGTAGAAATAGAAGTTGAATGGTTGTATATGGGTGCTTAATGATGTGGAGGTGTATGTAGTGGAAAGTGAAAAATTAATTGATTGCATGGGCTTCATGATGTGGATGGCTTGCATGTGCATTTAAATGAGAGATGGCATGTGGGGGTCATATGTGATGAGGTGGATATGTTGCATGTTAAGATAAATAATTTTTAGTCCCGCCGCGGTCGCCCAAGTTGGTTAAATTTACGGTCAAACTTAAATCTGAAGAACACGGGTGCACTACGTTATGGAATTGAGAGAGTATTGGGATGAAATTTTTAATTATATAGAATGCCATTTGTAGTAATTAAAGTAACCATTGTCAGGGAATAAAATATTATAATATATATTTTTGAATAACATGTGTTTATCATTCCCGGTTTTTTCGGGCATTTGGGCAGAAAACTGGAGCCCATGCCTGTACCGAATGTGGAGCACCTCTTTTTTAATGGCGGATCACAACCATTAGATGTACATAGCCATATCTAAACAAACATCAATTAGATTCTCTTAAATTATTCTATTGCAAGCACAATATTGCGAAAACCAGAGGAACGTGCGACAAATGCAAAAGAAAAAAAATGCTGTCATCAATCGAGTGGTCACTATTTTTATTAGAGACCATATTGTTGATCCGATAACATTGGAATCTTTCATGCGCATTAATATATACAAATTTCTGGTGCATTATATTCTATTGCGAAGCTATTAAATATTTTTATATACAATGGGATTATAAATACGGGTGGATTGGTCATAGTTTATCTAGATGTTTTTCACCAGAAAATATATATTCTGCACTAGAATATGCAATCAATGGTCAGTCAATAATATGGTGCAAGATATAGTAGTAAATTAATTATATAAAACAATATTCGTGCTAGAATCAATTTACAACTTGGTGTAACTTATTAATAATACATCTCTGACTTTGACTCTATTTTTTGCAGGGCTATGACTTTTAGTTTGACATTATAAACTCAGTTATTGAGAACAAAGTAATAAGTATCCTGTAAAAAAAGAAGTTAAACTTACACATTCAAGAATAAATCAGGAATAATAGTTTGTACTATATGGCAAAAATAAATACGTTACACTTTTGGCACGCTAAAGATGAGAGGAGGAGAGCTGGTCTCCACTTTACTTTTTTCTCTCGGTCTCATGCAAGCCTCAGCTGAGAAAGAGGAGCCATGCATATGAGCATCTCCATCTTTATTTCCAAGTGAAGTGACACGTCCCATCAGCGCCCGTGCACCCCTCCTCTTGTAAACGGTTTCTTTTCTCTTTTGTGTGCATGTATTGTACTCCTCATCATGTGAGCGCTGACATGCGAATCAGTACGACGACGGTGGACTGCATGTGTGTGATTGGAATCGTTTGCACTTGGCTAGCACGTACAGAGCTGGGTAGGGCAATCATCTATCTAGTTGCCCGTCAAGCGTGTTGAATTGTACAGTATGTATGTAACGTTAATATAGTTCTGCATGTACCATGTAAATAGGATCCACGATCTCCACGGCCAACGTACCTGATCTGCAGGGGCACCGATCCTCCTCTTGTATATAAGGCGTTTACTCTGTAACAGTCAATAACAAGAGAGAAATATTCTTCCAACTAAGCGGACCAGAGAGTAAATGTCGCAAGTCGCAATAATGTAAAAGGTTGAAGAGTGACTGAGCAACCGGTCTGTTAATTGTAACCGGACAATAAGTAGAACTAAGACGAGAAAAAAGCTAGCACGACGCCGGAATCAGTCATCTAGATTGAATTTTCCACCCCCTTTGAACAGAGCACTGAGCAGGTGTTCTCTGCTTGTTGTTGCTGCTGCCTTAACAGCCATATTCTCTGCCACCCATTGTTTCTCCTTTGGAGAAGGCTACAACTTTGCAACCTTGTGTGACTTGGTCTATCTACATCAATGAAACAGCTAAATGCTGCTATTCCATAAAAAAAGACTAAGAAGAAGAAGAAGAAGAAGAAGAAGAAGAAGCAGATTTTCAAACAATCAATATTTGCACTGTTTCTGTCTTGTTGGTGAACTGGTACATGGCAAGTTGAAGCAATTTTTGTTATCGAAATCAAAGAGTAGTAGTGGTCAAAAATATTGGGAGAAGATTTATGTACACTTGATGAATCATTTCAGTTTGAATGGTTCACAAAACAATGTAGTTAGATTTCATTGCTGCATGGGTAAGGCTCATACCCAAGAATAGCCATGCACCCAGACTGAAGAGTAACCATTCTATCAACCATACAACACACTCACTCCGTAAATTCATGCGGAAAAACTGGCTTCGTTCACTTCATTTAGAATTTGCAAACACCAAGATTCAGATTGAGTGCTTTTGTAAGGTTTACCGCTTCAGATAGACTTCACTTAGCTAGCAAAATAGTACTGTAGAAAACTAATGATCGTAGAAAAAGCACACTAAATTGAAAAAAGTTCATCGATTTTGGAAAAAAAATGAAAAATGTTCATTGATTTTGAAAAAAGTTCATCTAATTTCAAAAAAAGTTCATCAACTTTTTAAAAAGTCCATTGATTTTGAAAAAAGCTCATCGATTATGGAAAAAATTCACAGATTTGAAAACACAGCTCATGAATTTAAGAAAATGTTTATGAATTTGAAAAGGTCACGATTTAAAAAAATTGATGATTTCTTACAAATAAAAATAACGAGAAAAAGGGAAGAAAACTGGCCAAACAAAAAAAGAAAAAAAAACAAAACAGGTTCATGTTGATTAGTATTGTATTTAGTTGGTTGGA
>NC_041386.1:621361903-621405681 GCF_002162155.2 Triticum dicoccoides
CCTGTTTGTGAATATAGAAGAAACGGGCGCCTTAAGTTCCCAATAGGAATTGCCAATAATTGGTCGGTTGGAGTTAACAACGTTGACTATGTCCGGCTTACACTAGAAAAAATCGTGTGTAGGTATAGGACGTAGTAGTTTAAGCCCGTTGAGTTAACACCTCAAGATACAATGAAAAATGTAAACGAAGGGTGGATGCATGTTATATTGTCTTGCGACATTCAAATTCAATTATTTATTGTTGGAAAATAAAAAAAAATTGATGTGGAGGGTTTTCATGTTCTTTGATGATGTGGAAGGCATGCATGTGGTAGAAAGTGAAAAGTAAAAGAATGGTTGTATATGGGGCTTAATGTTGTGGGGGTGCATGTAGTGGAAAGTTAAAATTTCATTGATTGCACGGTCTTTATGATGTGGATGGCTTGCATGTGCATTTAAATGAGAGATGGCATGTGTGCGTCATATGTGATGAGGTGGATATTTTGCATGTTAAGATAAATAATATAGTGGGATGAAGATTTTAGTTTTATGGGATGCCATTTATAGCAATTAAAATAATCATTGTTAGGGAATAAAAATAATATAATATACCTATTTTTCAATAAAATGTGTATTTTTTTATTGTTCCTGGCTTTTTCGGGTTTTCGGGCAGAAAACATCAATCATATTCTGTGCACAATATTGCAAAAAGCAGAGATATGCGCAACAGATTCAAAAGGAAAAAATGGTCATCAATCCAGCAGTCACTATTTTTATTAGAGGGTCCAGATTGAATCCGTATGGCCATATTGTTGACCCGAATACAATGGAATCTTTTGTGCGCATTGACATATACAAATTTTTGGTACATTATATTCTATAATTGCGAAGGAAATAAATATTCTTATATAAAATGGGATTATAAATACAGGTGGATTGGTGATAATTTATTGAGATGTTTTTCACTAGAATATGCAATCGATGGCCAGACAATAATATAGTGCAAGATATAGTAGTAAATTAATTATATAAAACAATATTCATGCTAGAATCAATTTGCAAATTGGTGTAACTTATTAATAACACATCTCTGACTTTTACTCTCTTTTTTGCAGGGCTCTGAATTTTACTTTGACTTTATAAACTAAGTTATTGAGAACAGAGTAATAAGTATCACAATATTTAAAAATATATTTTATATATGATCCATTTTTACTATTTCTTAGCAACAAAATCCTATGAAAAATAAAAGTGAAACTTACGCCTTCAAAAATGCGTCTAGAATAATAGTTTGTATATGGCAAAAATAAATACGTACTCCAGTTTTGACACGCTAAAGATGAGAGGAGGAGAGCCGGTCTCATGCATGCCTCAGCGGAGAAAGGAGGAGCCATGCATATGAGTACCTCCATCTTTATTTCCAAGTGAAGTGAGTCGTCCCATCAGCGCCCGTGCACCCCCTCCTCTCTTTTATCTGCATGTATTGTACACATCATGTAAGTTCTGACATGCAAATATCAGTACGAGTGTACGACGATGGTGGATTGCATGTGTGTGTGAGGAATAGCTTGCACTTGGCTAGACGACCTGAGCTGAGTAGGGCAATCCTACCTAGTTTTAAAGAGATGGGCAAACCGTCACAAATAACCTGTTTCGATGTCGACAAGTTTTAAACATTGTACACCTAAGAGCATCGATAACCGCAATTGCCTAAATCCGCCTCCTAAACACGGACATGACAGCACACAAACAATTAATTCCACAATCGCAAACGCCATTTCCACATCGCCAAAACCATATTATCAACATAAAATGTAATCTAGGCGGACCTCGGACAGCTCCACAATGCCTTTGTATGGCGGCCGGCTGCGCACCTCGAAGTGTTGGCCCGGTCGCCGGTGAGGTAGAGTAAGACATGGGACACGAACCGGCTCACTGGACTCAAGGCGCCGCCGTCTCCCATGCCCTACTCTTCTTTACCGGAGTCTGGAACCTTCACGGTGGTGATGGATGTGAGATCTGTTGGAAATATGAGCAATTTACCATATGATTTTATTAACATAAATAGTACTCCCTCCATTCCAAAAATAGTGCGTCCACGTTTCCCGAGATCCAAGTTTAACCATAAATTTAATCAACGAGACCGATTGCGGCGGGAGAAAAAAATGTATAATTGAAAACTTCTTTCGAATACAAATTCACTGATATAACTTTTGCTCCCGCCACAATCGGTCTTGATAGTTAAATTTACGGTCAAAGTTGAAGCACGAAGATAAAGGAAGCACTACATTATGGAATGGAGGGAGTAGATAAAACCTGACTATCATAGCAGAGATAAGACAAGTCATGCAATCCGACATACGGACATAGAGTATGCAAATGGCATCTGAAGTAGTGAATACAAAAAATATCGTCAATTTCCAAGTGAAGCAGAGTTGCGTTGCCCAAAGCCGATGCTGCAATCCAACACAATTGTCATCAGCTGCTGCAATCAATTTTTCCCGCTGCGTCGCCGCTACTATGGACGATGTGTGGTTGCAACGTCCTGTGAGAAGCATGCTGCTGCAAGGGAGCCCACCTCAACATGGGGCCGGCTACGAGGGAGGGTATCGCTGTTTCACAACTACTGCGAGGGAGCGTCCAGTGGAAGCACTGCCGAGAGTCGTGGGTGCTGCGAGGCAACACTCATCGGAGGCAGCCGGTGCTGCGATCCACCATTCTCGCCGCTACAAATTGGATGAGTTACGACATGCAGAGGCACTGGTGTTGCAATGCAACATTGTTGGCGTTGTTGGTGCTGCAATGCAACCTCGTCGGCGCTGCTGGTGCTGCATGCTGCCGGCTGGAGGGGTGCTGCGCTGGAGAGACGACGGAGCCAATTTCTGCTGGATTCGCCCACGTGATCCAGTTAGCACAGATCTGGGTGAGCTGCGCTTCATCCAATGTCTCACGAGGCAGTTTACATTTCCGTTCTATCATCCGGTCATCCAGTTGATCCCTAGCAGGTGCCTAAATTAAAGGCACGGGAGAAGCGTCCGTCGGCTGACGCAAGAAGAAAATGGACGACAGTACACACGAAAATCGGTTGCTCCCTTTGCTCCTCCTCCGCCGCGACAAACAACCTCAGCTCTGTCAAACGCTGTGAAGCCGTGGTAGAGAGCTCATGTTGCGAGGGTATATACATGTACCTAAAAGCAACTCCAACGGCCCGACTCAAACGGACGTCGATTTCGTTCGCTTTTTATCCATTTGGGTTGGCCAGACGGACACGGATGCCCGTTTCCGCATTTGGGTCGGCACCTCCGCCCAACGCTGGCCTACGACCCATTTTAGACGACGCCAAAAAAAATGAACGCATGCATATTTTAAAAAAAGAAACTACATTAATTAAACATTAAAGCCGGCCACGAAGGCCGGCGGGAGTCCACACGTCCACATTTGCATTTTAAAAAGATAAAAACAGCCTAAACTACGAGGCGGCGCGTTGCCCTAGGCGTCGTCGTCGTCGTCCTCGGGATCCGTGAGGTCGATGAGCGTCGGCGCCGGCCCGACCCAGGCGAACGCCGTGTTCCAGAGCGCTGCCATGTCGGGCTGTGCCTGCGCAGGCAGTGCCGGAGCGGTGGGCTGTGCGGCCGCCTGTGCAGCCGCGGCCTGGCGCGCCTCCTCCTCGGCCTCGCGTGCCTCCTCCTCGAGGTCGCGCTCGAGCAGCGCCACATCTCGAGGTAGGCCTGCTCCTGCGCCGGTGTCGCCCCCAGCCAGACCGGTGGCGCGGACACCCACTCGCGCCCACTCCATTCCAGGAGAAGCGCGCGATGGGCTCGGGCTCTGGCTGCGGCTCCGGCTTGATGGGGGACGGCGGGGCCACCGGTGGCACCACGCTGTCGCCCGCCGCGGAGAGGGCAAGGGCCTGCGCCATTGCCGCCTCGTAGCGGGCCTCCTCTTCCGCCTCCGCCGCCTCCGCCGCCTCCGCTCTGCGCCGTTCGTCCTCTTCGCTCTCACGGTAGACGGCCGCAAGGGCCGCCTGGTAGGCGTCCTCCGCCGCCTGGTCCTCCTCATGGACGACAAGCGGCATTGGCCTCCGGTCGACCTCGCGCACGCCCTGGCGCCTCGCCTCCTCGTGCTCGAAGGCGAACCACCTCGCCCAGTTGGGCGAGTCGGTTGCGTAGGTGTTGTCGCGGCGCTGCTCCGCCCTCAGCAGCGCCCGCCGGCGCCGCACCTCCTCCGCGTGAGCACGAGCCGACCGCGGCGCCGCCAGCACTGGGATCCTATCTGGATTCAGATGCCAGTCGTGCGGCAGCGTCACGTCGGGATACGGCAACGGCTGGCGGTTCTGCCAGTGCCACTCCGCCTGGTGCAATGGCACGCTGACGCGATGTCTCTGCCGGCGAGGCGCCGGCGGGGGTGGGAGAAACTCGGAGAGGAAAGGGGTGGCAGGGGACTTGCCCTTGGCCTTGTTGCCGCTGGCGCCGGAGAAGAGGCCCATCGTCGCTGTGGTTGCGGTGGCTAGCTAGGGTTTGCCGGCGACGAGGGAGCAAGGGTGGGCAGATGCCGACGGTGAGTTTGGATGAGGACGGCTCCGCCGTGCGGTCGGCTTAAAAAAAGACGAGCGCCGTCGCTGACACGTGGGCCCGTCGTCATAAATTAAGCTGACCGCGTGGGCAGCGGGTAGTTGGACGGCCGTCATGTGGGGACGCGGCAGACAGCGAGAAGGCACACGAAGCATCCGTTTGGCGTCCGCGCCGACGCATTTGGGGCGCAAATTTGGGCCGCAAATGCATCGGCGCGGACGTGACACGGACATGATTTGGGTTTGGGTCGGCGCGTTGGGCCGCCACTTTTGTCCGCGCCGACCCAAACGTACGCAGGCGGACAAAATGGGTCGGCCCTTTGGAGTTGCTCTAACACTGATTAATACAAAGTCTTCAAAATCGTGCACTGAATTAGGTATTTAAAAACTGACTTTAATTTTACTTCTTAATAGGTACTCCATCCGTCTCTAAATATAAGACTTTTCAGAGATTTCAACAGGGGCTACATATTGATATATATATATATACATATTTTAAAGTATAGATTCACTAATTTTGCTCCGTATGTAGTCAGCATTGGAATCTCTAAAAGTTCCTATATTTAGCAAAAGAGAGAGTTTTTTTTTTTGCACTACCATGCTTAAAAATTTATATCCGTATCGCATTGGATGCTCCAAATGGGCTTTTAATGAGAGAAAGGACTTATTTTTAGCGATAACATAAAGAAGATAAATTATACATACATATTATGTCCTAAAATTATAATATGATCGAAAATAAATGTGCTAGAAATTCCCACAAGTTTGTGAAGAAAAATCCAATTTTCAGGTTGATAGACTATTAGTGGATCACAACCATTAGATCCACGTAACCATAAATTATTCACATGTCGCATATGTTAGATCTTCACACTTACACCTAAACCTGATTATTCGCCAGGTCGGCCTGGGTTCTGACTGGGCTAGAGAAAGCCTTAACTCAAAATCCCCAGCCTGGCCCAGCCCAAAACACATGAACAATGCAATTTAGCAATTAAAATAATCATTGTCATGGTATAAAAATAATGCATTCTACCTATTTTTGAATAAAATATGTGCTTTTTATCATTTTAATATATTATATCTATTTGGGTGGTGTGACGTGCACCACGGGGGTGGGGCGTGCCTGCTGGTGTCAGAGCCGACGGCTTCTAGGATGTGCGACGTAGCTAGATCTGGTCTCGTGCGGGACGGGCCGTGGGCGGCACAACTCACAAGGAACCTCCCCTGCTAGGGTGTTCAGCTAGTGGAGGCTGCCATCATTATGGGGGTGGTCAGTCTCTCACCTCTGCTCTTCGGCCTGGCTCACAGGCAATCTTCCCTACCGCGGCGGCTGTTGGTGGCGGCTTTGTTGGGGGATGTCGATGGCCCTACACCTTGTAACATTGATTGGTAGATGGTGGTAGGGATAAACCAGGGAGGGAGGCAACTGCCTCCCGTCCGAGGGGTGGTCTTTGGTTGCCGAGGCAGCGACCCAGGTCGTGGGAGTCGAGTGCTCGTGGGCGGGGCGGGCAACTCAGGTGCGGGCGGGATGCCATGCATGTTTGTTCATGCGGCGTGGTGGCCAGTGCTTCGGCGAGTGGTGGCATTTTCAAGGTAAAGCCTATGTGCCATGGCATAATCCCTCATGCTTTGATTTAGCCGACGGTAGCAGTGGCGGTGGGCGTTGTCTCCTTCCTAAAAGCGTCGTCGTAACTACTGTCCTCCTTCGGATTGTTCCAGGTGAAAACCATGATCCTTTAGATCGGGCAGGGACAATGCTCAGGTGTCATTTCCATTCTTGAAGGCGATGTCTTGGAGGCCGACGTTCATCGACCGCAGCTTCGTCTATTCATTACACTTTCATGGTGGATAACTCCGACTACTTCAAGTAGGGCCCTCATTGCAGATCTGACATTGGCTTGGCGTGTTGGGATGGTGTGGTTGTTGTTTCGCCTGTTTTATCTAGCCTTGGGTGTGTGTTGTGTTGTAGTGTTGAGTTGTATCATTAGTTTCGGCTTGTTTCGGTGCTTGTAGTTGTCGATAGGTGGTCTACGGATTAAGTGAACATACAAGCATACATATACTCTTTCTTATTTCATTCCTATCCTCCGGCCTCTCCGCTCTTCACCCCACTTTTTCTGATTTTTTCTAATTTTCCCCACTGGTCTGTTTTTTTTCCTGAAAACCTCCTCAACTGCCATAATTATTAACTTATCAAATAAAATTATGTTTATTTGGTAAGCATAAGAGTGGTGATTCTATTAGGAGTTAAATTCATTTTTGGTATGTAATAATCATATCAATACTTTGTCGAAAAAACATAAAAATACTCCATATTAGTAATAAATGGGTACGTAAATCACGATGATTCCATAGAGAACATTAATTTGTTCCCCGCAAAAAAAATGAATATTAATTTGTTTCCCGGACATGCAATTTCCTAATTATTACCAAAAATGAATTGCCAATTCCCATAATCGTGCCTCTGGTGATTCCCTATAAATAGACACTTGCATTACGAAGTAAACCGGCCAACACAGGTGCATTTCTTGATCTTGCTAGGCCTCCAATTGACCGCAAGGCAGCCCCTGATCATGAAGGCTAGCAGAACCACCACCATCATCTTGTCCGTATGGATACTGGCACTCCTCCTTCCGTCTTCCGGTAATCTTTTTATTTTTTATTTTGCGTCTTAGGCAATCGTATAGATATAGTTGCATATAAGTGTTCCTAAGATTTTACATACAAGTTTCAGTACAAATTATTCTTATGGAATCAATATGCCGTCCAGGTGTGGTTGCAGTAAGGCCTGTTAAATGTCCGACGCACGTCCCTGGAGACCCAACTTGCATCAATAGGCTATCATTTCGGGTTCTGCGACGAAGGCAGATGCTATTGCATCAACTGCCACTCATCACTTGATGCTAGACCGGCAAACGCAGCCTTGAGTCATTGAGCACGTATGCACCTAATCTAATAAACGGCTTCACTTGTTCATTTCTTTTCTCCCTTGGTCCCTTTTTTTCTGATTGTTGGAAAGGTCAATTTGTCCTGCTCATGTATGTTGGCACTACGGCACCAAATAAGTACATGTACGACTTTCATTCCAAGCTGGCAATAAAACAATCACAAGTGGTTGATGAATTTTGGCCCTTAGAACCTGATTGATGCTTTGGGCTATCTCCCTCTTTGTACTTCTCGTTCCATTTGTAACCTTTTATTCCTTCTAAGCGCAATGAAAACCAGTGGTCCTGCCTTTTCGTTAAAAAAATCAGTTTAGTAGGCATCAACCAGACGTAATACAGACTTCAGAACGTTAATACAAAAGTGGCATCCACTGACATACACTGCGTAGTATCAAGCATCAGCAGGGCTAGATTTTTCACTTCTTCAATTAGACAAGGAAAACAACTTCATCAGCGAGATAGTTGTGCATGATTTATCATAAGGCCGTTCCCTGCCTCTCCCGAGTGACTTTCAATGCTCCACCGGCAATTAACTTGGAGACGTCTCGACTCTGCTAGTTTTCCTGACGGCGCCCCTGGTAGCTATCGACCCGCCGCAGTGCACTGATGTTACTATTTATGAGGGCAACTCCAATAGCTATCATTAGGCTGCAGTATGATGGTGTGTGGCTCCTCAGCGACTCACTGGCAACAACCAAGGTGGTCTTATTCAGTAGCGAGCCTGACAATTAAATTTTTTTTGTCAAAATGAGGAAGCATATCAAGAAAGGCAATTTTGCTTTGTACAGAAATCTGATCTTACAGTTATAGTCTACCCAACCCATGCGCATCTTCTCCAAGTCATACGTGAATATCCTATCACGTAAGACAAGATCTGACACAAGAGGGGCTAATCAGTTAGCAAGAATAATATTGTGCTCAAGATCTCATGATTGGTAAATATAATTAGTTGCTAGTTCATTCAACAATAAGGTAATGCTTACAAATGTATTTACTTGTTAGACAATGTTTGCATAGGCGAATTAGCCGGTGTTCCTATCTGCATAATATCATCAGTATAATATTGAGGGTTAAAGCCGTGATCACTCTTCCATGAATGTGGCTGGCTTGTGGACTGTGTTTACTATTACCATGACAGAATAGGAGTCTTAGATCTTATTGCAAGATGTGCAACTTAAACTTGCTAATTCAGTCGATAGGTTTATTGAAAAAGGTAGATGACTAACCTCCTAGAATAGTGGCATGCTCATAACCCTTGAACCTCTTGCTACTTTGAAAACCAATGCACAATATGACTTGGTTGTCCTGCAAATTACGATATGACATTGCTTACCGTACGTTAAGACAATCCCCCACCCCAAAAGAAATTTAACCAGATATGAAATTATATTAAGAAAAAGGTAGCTTCAGAAGGTTACTGGAAGGTGAGATACAGCCTTGCGCATGAGGTAGTTTGCCGGACCCACTGTCAATGGAACACCACCCTCAAAAAATAGTGTCACTATTGGAAATTCAGATACATTGCTGTGAACAAACAACCAAAGTAATTGTCAAGTGATTCAACATTTTGAAGTACGGACACTAATTAATCTCCTAGTGATAAAAAAACCTTTTCCAGCAAATAAAACATTCATTTCCCTTTATGACACTGTAATTCATAGATGATGGAGCAGCATTAATTATCTGCATATAAAGAAATATGAACCATTACGACTGTCATATAGTACAATAAAATTATTGAAGTAGTGTAGACTATCAAATCTTGGTTCTTTGACAACAAAAGACTCACCGCGTTAATAATTGGATCATAAACTCCATCTGGAAGGTATGCTAAGGATGTCCCAGAATCTGCAAATGTTCCTTGTGTCTTTGATGATGCAAACAAGGAAGAATCAATTGGGACATTTTGACCATTGACAGAAATGCTCTTCATATTCACGCTGTAACGAGGCCTGTACTTTATCGAGAAAAGTTTTCGATATAAAAGGACTCAGGAGGTTCCATTGGAAACTGTAACCCACATTCTGATCACATAGGTCAACACAAGTTCCTTAGGTAAAAAGGAATATCAAGTGATTTTTTTTCTTAAATCTACACTTTATATTTGCAAACTGAATGTTGTACATATAAATTCTAACTTAGAATTAAAAAATAATAGATTTTTAAAGTAAATTTAACTAACAATTGTACTTTGCCAATGGCAATGGGGTTGTGATTGGCCAAATCTGTTATTATATCTGCACCACCAATTTCTATCCTCCATACTTAACACCAAACATGGAAGGAAAAGTGCAACACACGAACAAAACAGAGTCATGTGAAATTCTGAACTTGAAAATTATGTAATCAAAGTAATTCTAGGAAAAGAACTTACTGTGATGAAACAAGTGGAGTAAATACAAATCCTGGCTCTACAACTTCACTGAGAACAAGAATTCCACCACCATCATCTGAACTTGTCAGACAATGAGAGAAGGCCTTAGGAGACACCCCTTGAGAGCTCAGTTGCAACATAATAGACGGTGCATCCTTTCCAAACCCCATAATTCCATCTTGTTGCAGCGCCCCTGACTGCGAGTTGCTACATCTGTGGAAAAAACTTAGTTAAATATCATAAGTTGATAATTAGTAGTAACAAGTTTCTTATCACACATTAGCTCACAGGGAATTTACAAGATACATGACTGAAAAAATAACTCTACCCAAAAACGACAGTGGCAGAAGAGCCGGCAGCTCCCTCACTTCCGTTTCCCATGACATTGTCGAAATGCATTATATCAGACACGTAGTAACCTCCCGTGGTAGTTCCATCGGCACACGCCTGCCAGTAACCACATTGATTGTTTGTAGTGCCCGCGGCTTGACATATCGAATTCTTTGATTGGACAGCATGTTTACACATGTCATCAGAGCATGATATGTTGGTCGACGTTGAAGAATTGTTGGGGTTGTACACCTCCAAAGTGTTCTGAGAGAAGTAAAATGGTAAAACAAGATTACATCGCAAGGTAGAGAAAACAGTCTGAAACTAGATGCATTTTCCTGTCAGATCGATTAGAAATTGGAGAATGGACGCCTTACATAGATGCGATCTGACATCATGGTGCAAGTAACCCATGTGATGTCACTACCGGTGTCAAATTGCATGGAATACCGTTTTGATGGGTTGCCCAAAGTCATGAAGGTATAGTAGAGCGTGCAAGTTCAAACTTTAGAATTTAGATACAATGACAACATTATAATGTCATAAGAGGAAGTTGATCGATCACAACACAGTGGTAAACCATAACTGAAGAGCAAAGAGACATTCGAAGGGCGAAAGAATAGTTTATTTTGTGTTCGGCGTGCAGACAGAACAACAGAAATGGAAATGGTTGTCTAGTGGCTTGGATCACATGGGTATAAAAGCTTACTAGTTCAATGGTAAAGATCTTGGTGATGAGACCACGCCAGCTACACAGGCAAGGCATCAAGCTAGTTTTGGGATACAGAGAAACCATGTTGGTTCAGATTGCAATATTCTTTTGGATGGACAAAATCTCTGTTTTCCCATGGGCGATTAGACCATATGTGAGCAATGCAGACTGTCTACATAACGACAGGAAACACTAACAGTCCCAACTAATTCAGAGAAAAATCCACACAAAAGCCACTGAGCAATCCCCCTGTGATGCCACAACTTCCTGCATACCACTGCACTGATCAAATGAAACAGGTCTGTACAAATTACAAGTTGAATTCACGAGCTGAGCACACGACACTATTCTACAGTATGTCAGCTACATTATCAAACACAGAACTACCTAAGTGGTTGTTTGTGATAAATCTCACTCGTATTTGTTCCCCATTGAGCAGAATTTGGGACGACGCCGAGGCAAGAGATATGGATATGAAATTGTTGGCTGAATCCCAACTGCTGAAGCACATCCAACAAGAAAGATTGAATGCTTCTTCGCTCTATGTAGGCTTTGAATTAAGATCTTCAGATAGAGAGACCCGCAAAAAACAAAGCTCTCCAGATAGAGGAAATTATCCATTACTCCTTCCGTTTCTAAGTATAAGCCCTTTTAGGGATTTCAATGCGGACTACATACAGACGTATATAGACATATTTTACAGTTTAGATTCACTCATTTTGCTCCGTATGAAGTCTATACTGAAATCTCTAAAAGGTTTTATATTTTGAAACGGAGGAAATATGCTTCTTCCTCTCAAAAAGGCACTCTGGCTGTTGGGTATGATGTTTTGAGTTCAGGGCCTAGTTTGCAAGGGCTGATCCAGGTGGCTCAAATTAGCAGAATGTATATTCAAGTAGTCCCAATTTAAAGCCTATCCAGATCTTTCTTTCTTCCCTATCAGAGAGTCAAAAATGTTCCCGAAGGACAACAACTTGGTCGTTATGGTCAGTGACCACTCTGTTTCCTTTATGCAGGAAAAGGATGTGGTCAGAGATTTAGGTAATCGGGGAATTTGTGTTGTCATTCTTCAGTGATGTCGGTTCTCTCATTCGACCACATAAAACAGCGACCAATTAGAGGAAGTTCAGATCACCAATGACTGAGCGAAAGCTTCTGAGCATCCTCACGTTCAGATTTTGGTTGCTTTTTTCACTTGCTCGGCTGATCAGGTTGAAGAAGTCAGCAAGTAAGGCACAGCAAAGTGAGAAAAGCAACTAAAATCCAGGCGGAGTTGTTTGGAAGTTTAGTCAGTCAGAGCAAAGCTTCGAGATTTTGAAGTAGTCGGCAGAACCAGCAATCAGCCGGCAGGAAAGCAACATTGTCCACAAATCTACTACCCATAGTTTCAGAGATGATTGGATTCTTAATAGTGCAGTGCGTGCCTAGTTTCGTTTCTTGCAAACACACCAGCTGGCAGTGGTGATCTTGAACTAGAGCAGAAACATTTCTTCTTCTAGCAGAACTAGAGCTGGGTACATACTACTAGCAGAACATCATACTGATAGCACTCATCTTCAGACAAATAGTAGACCGACTTCCCGGGACGTGACTGCGGCGATGAACTATCTCATTGTCGAGCGGGCGCTGGTAAATTAAGCTCCTCGAGTGATGGTTGAAATCTCTAGAAGCATGGCATCCAATTCCAACCAAGGATTTCAGGCGCATCAGCATCAATAAAAGTGAGGGTTGCCAGTGATTTTGCTGGGCCGCCGGCGAGTGAACTTAGATCCACAAATTTGAGACACGGAACAAGAAAAGGCAGAGCAGAGGAGAGGCTTACCCGGGCAGGCCCTCCAAGTCGAAGTCCGGCACGCCCCTCGGCCTTGAGAACCGCTCCTTGTCCAGGTTCTGGAGCGTCTCCAGGGACGATGCCGGCAGCGGCACCGTGCGTTGGAGCAGAAGCGCCGGCGTCCACGCTGCCGACTTGGCCACAGCAGCGGCGGCAGCGGACAGGACCACCGCCACCGCCACCGCCACCAACCCGGCCGCCGCAGCGTGCTTCTTCATCGACGAACCCCGGCTGCAGAGCTAGAGCATCGGCGAGGCGATGGGTGCAGCCAACTTTGGAAATATTCTTCCCGGTTTTCTTTTCTGACACACGGACGCGGTTACTTCCTTTGTTACCCCACCTCCACACAAGTACAACGCAGGTGCCTCAAGAAAAATGAAAAACTTATATGCACATGTCGTATTCGAAAATTATATTGAGATGTCTCTCCTCAAGCACGAGTGGGTAAGCACCCATCACTGTACAAGGCCGCAAAGGCACGCGCCAAATGTCAGTTGGCTGACACGAGGAGAAAATCGGCGACGGAAAAAGTTAACGTCGGCCGTCTAATGCGTTGGCCACCCGCACAATGTACCAACCATTGCAACACGCATGATGCCGCAACACATCAATTTCCAAATCTGCCTGTCCATCCCCAACCAAGCTACACCAACTGCGGCGGCTGTCTCAGTCGCGCGCTCCAGTGTTATCGGCGGCTATCTCAACGGGCTCATTGGGATTCTTCCTATGTTGGCCACGCCAAATCATGGTTGTGCCAAAAATATTGATGCACCCAGCGCTTGCTCTCGTCTTGCGTCAAATTGAGGTGGAAAACTGGGCTAGCGTCGGCATGTCATTGGATTGGCTTCAACCCAAACATATGCCCATGAATGGTGTCAACGATAATTTTTGGGCAAAGCATGTTCGGGCTGCAATGCGCCGCCGCCCAGAATCACCTCCTCCCTTTACCCCCGCACCCCTCAGCATCATTGCGCACCACATTGTTTCCAACATGCTCGAATCCATCACGAAGTGCAGCTCGGTTGGTTCATCTGCTCTTCCTCCACCGCGACAAATAACCTCAGCTTTGTCAAATGAAAGGGAACGACGATAGTGAGCGACTGTTGCACGAGTACATATATACATGAACATAACACCGATTAATACTAAGTCCCTAAAATCATATACATTGAATTAGATATTTAAAACAAGACTGCAAGTTTACTTCTTAATATAAATAAAAATATATAACAGGTATTAGAAACATTAACGCTAATATATATGGTACTTTAATTGTACTAACCATGCTTAAAAAAATTGTACATATCCCATTGGGTGCTCCTAATTGGATTCTAGTGATAAAAGGATACTTTGCTAACGATGGCATAAATAAGATGAATTATACATACATATTATATCCTAAAATCATAATACAATAAAAAAATGTGCTACAAATTCGCAATTTTTTTTTCCAATTCTCAGGTTTGTAGATTATAGTGGATCGCAGCCATTAGATCTAAATAATTGTACATTCACATGTCGCACATGTTAGATCTTCACACTTACCCCTCAACCTGATTATTCTCCAGTCTGGGCCATGTGAAACTAGGAGATGTAGATTAGATTGGCTCACCAGGAACAACAGCCTAAACTAGAGCTCATATATATACTCAGCCAACTAGGGCTGTGGCGGTGTCGGATATACATCAAGGGTTGTTACAAGAGATATACTAAATCCTAGATACTAACAACTATCTTATCCTAAGAATATACGGTTTAACATTCCCTCTCAATCAGAACTACCTACAAGAAGATTCAGATTGTACCGATTTGAAACAAATGAACTCTTGGCTAGCGGCTTTGTAAAAATGTCAGCCACTTGTTCCTTGGAGGATATAAACCGAACATCAAGTGCCTTGGCAGCAACGCGTTCTCGAACAAAATGAAAGTCCACTTCTATATGCTTTGTTCTGGCATGAAACACCGGATTTGCAGGTAGATAGGTGGCATGAAACACCACAGAACAGGAGCGCGTGGCAAGAAAAGACCAAGCTCGCCAAGGACTGACTGTATCCAGATTAACTCTGCCGTTCCATTTGCAAGAGCCTTGTACTTAGACTCCGTGCTTGACCGTGAGACCGTAGCTTGCTTTCTTGAACTCCAAGATACGAGATTCGGACCAAGAAAAACAGCAAAGCCTCCTGTAGATCGACGATCATCACCGCACCCTGCCCAATCTGCATCGGAGAAACAACTCGGCAACATCGAAGGAGACTTCTTGATAGAAAGTCCCATGGTACTAGTGTACTTCAAGTATCTCAAGATCCTCTTGGCAGCCGAGAAATGCGTGGTTGTTGGAGCATGAAGGAACTGACAGACACGATTGACTGCAAATGAGATGTCCGGCCTCGTGAGTGTCAAATATTTGAAGAGTTTCAACCAAACTACGATATTTTGTGCAGTCTTCGAGAGAGAGAGAGGTGTTCCACTGCCTTTGTCTAGTTTCTCACTTGAAGACATAGGTGTAGTGGATATCTTGCAGTTTCCCATGTTGGCGTGAAGCAGGATATCGCCAATATACTTCTGTTGAGACAGAATGATTCCACCTGGCGAAGACTGCACATGGACACCAAGAAAATAGTGCAACGGGCCAAGATCTTTAAGGGCAAAGGAGACCTGAAGGTCAGTGAGCAGCTTGGTAGTTGCAACCGGGGAGGAGCTTGCCACAATGATGTCGTCCACATATACAAGAATGAATATAGTGACGCCAGCACGATTGAAAACAAAAAGTGAGGTGTTCGCCTTTGATGCTGAAAAACCAAGTTGCTACAGCCGAGAACTCAACCGAGAATACCACGCTCGAGGAGCCTGTTTGAGACCATAAATAGCCTTGTGAAGTTTGCATAGGTGTTGAGGAGCAGAAGGATCAACAAAACCAGGGGGTTGCCACATGTATACTTCCTCTTGGAGAATGCCATGAAGGAATGCATTTTGAACATCCAATTGACGCAAACACCAACCATGAGAGACTGCAATGGATAGAACCAGTCGAACCGTCATAGGCTTGACAACCGGACAGAACGAACCATCATAGTCCAAACCATACCGTTGTTTGAACCCTTTTGCGACAAGACACGCCTTATGAAGATCCACCGAGCCATCTGATTTATGCTTGAGCTTGAAAACCCATTTGCAGTCAATAACATTAACACGAAATGGAGGAGGAACTAGAGTCCAAGTACCATTCCGATGTAGTGCATCAAGCTCAAGTTGCATGGCACGACGCCACTCCGGAGATGTCACCGCCTCACGATGATCAGTAGGCTCCTGGGTCGCCAGAAAAGCACGGCGAGATGGGTCGTATGTGATTGTGCCATCTTTGCGCTGCAGAAGAGTGCGAGTGTTGTCGCGGGTGCGCATCACCATTGCATGCACTGGAGCAGCGGATCCAGATGACATAGACGATCTGGAGGGGGCGCATGCAGCCGTACGGGCGGGAGAATCCGCTTGGGATCCCGCCTCGCGGTCTGTCGCAACAGCGGCCGACAGATCCTTCTCGGATCCCGAAGCGCAGGTGGAATCAGCGGCGACCACACAGCAGGTCCCCGCCCTGCAGAGGCCACGCGGGCTAGCCCATCCGCGGGTCCTACCACGACCAAGGAGACAGCCCAGAGGCGGGTCCTGCCGGGTCGGAGGACGCGCGTGCATGGGGGACAGGAGACGCTGGCGAGGAGGCGGGATGCCCCTCCGCAGACGCCACGTGGCCCACTGGAGATGTGGGCTCGCCCCGGTCGCTGTCGCCAGGTGCACGGGAGGGCGCGTCGCTGTCGCTTGAGGGCGCGTGATTTGAGGGAGGATCTGCTCCGGATCCAGCGCCCAGATCCGCCTGGGATCCCGCAGCTGGGATTTTCTGTGGCGACGAGGATCCTGCATCCACATTAGTGCGCGAAATAGATTTGCCATAACTCAAGTGATCATGCGGAATTAGGAGAATGGCATTTTCTGCAACGTGAGGTGGAACCGGAGTAGTTTGGGCAGTGGCAAACGGAAAAATAGTCTCATCAAAAACTACTTCACGTGAAATATAAACCCGGGCTGTGGGCAAGTGTAGACACTTGTATTCCTTGCGACGAATACTATAGCCAACAAACACACATTGTTGATATCGGAAAGCGAGTTTGTGAGTGTTGTATGGCGTGAGGTTGGGCCAACAGGCAGAACCAAAGGTGCGAAGGGAATTGTAGTCGGGTTTGGTATATGGAATAGTTTTTCCATAGGGCTTATGTTACTTATTACACGGCCAGGGAGGCGATTAATAAGATAACAGGCAGAGAGGTATGCCTAATCCCAGAACCGCAAAGGCATAGACGCATGTGATAAGAGAGAAAGACCCATGTCAACAATGTGACGGTGTTTCCGCTCGGCGGAACCATTTTGCTGGTGTGTGTGTGTGGGCAAGATACGTGATGCGTGATGCCAAGTTGATGAAAAAAGGTATTGCTAAGTTTCTCGTATTCCCCACCCCAATCAGATTGAACGCATATGAGTTTGCGAGATAGTAAGCATTCAACATGGGCAAGAAAATATCGAAAAACATCAAACACATCACATTTTCTTTTAAGGAGATAGATCCACACAAATTTACTATAATCATCAATAAATGAAACATAGTACTGAAACACACTGGAGGAAGTCTTGGCAGGTCCCCACACATCTGAGAAAACAAGTTCTAATGGAAACGAGGAAACACTTGAAGATCTAGGAAAAGGTAACTGATGTGCTTTGCCTTGTTGACAAGCATTACACACATGCATCAAAGACCGACTAGAAGAGGACAATTTATTGGATGCCAAAACATGTTGAACGACTTGTGTGGATGGATGGCCGAGCATAGCATGCAAATCTTCAGCAAAGAGCCGAACCGAAGATAGAGCACGAAAGGGTGAGGGCCGAACAGGTAGAGTCCGTTTTCACATCTGCCTTGATGAAGAACCCTCTTGGTAATCAAATCCTTCATAAAAATGAGTAGGATAATATTTTAGATAAGCATGATTATGAATGGCAAGACGATTAACAGAGAGAAGATTTTTATCGGCATCAGGAACATGTAAGATGTTGCGAAGTTTGAGGTTTGCAGAAGGAGTGGGAAGGATTGCATGACCACGATGAGCTATGGCCCTGTTTGGTTCGGCTGTGGATTTGTAGAAGCAGTTGTGGAAACTCTGTTGTGGGAAAACAGCTGTGGAAAATCTGATGTGAAAAAGATGTAGGTCATTGGCAAACCAGCTGATACAGCTTTTTCAGATTTTTGGCCCGCAGCGGAATCAGATTTTGGAAAGCACGTCCTGGGCTGCTTCCGCTTTTAGTTCAGATTTTGGCAGCGGATTTCTGAAATCGGATTCTGCTGGGTTCGCCCTTTGGTTCAGATTCTGCTGCGCGGCAGCGGAATCCGTCGATAAAAGCTAAACCAAACAGGGCCTATGTGCAAACCTGAGCCATCGGCAGTATGGATGCGGTCCCGCCCCGGGTACTTCTCCTTTATGATGAGGCGGTCCAGATCCGAGGTGATGTGGTCGGACGCCTCCATGTCAGTAAACCAAGTCGGGTCACCGACGATAGACGGTGGAGAAGCAGCTGTCAGGCCGGCCATCTTGGAGTGTTGGGGTTGAAACGCATGACTATAGCGCTACCCACATTCCCAAGCATAGTGCCCGGGGCCATGGCAGAGTTGGCATTGGACATGGGTGTCAGCACCACCCCCGTAGTCGCCGCGGTTGCCACCATAGTCACCTCGCTGACGATTGCCACCGCGGTTGTTGTTGCCATAGTCACTGCGGTCACCTTGATTACCGCGGCCCTTGCCACGATAATTGCCATGGTTGCCACTGCGGTTGTTGTTGTTGCCATTCTTGTCGCGGGCGACATAGTTGACAGAAGAGCCGCCGGCGTGAAGATGAAGGCGAGCAGCGTGATACTCACGGCGACGCTCGAAGGAGAGTGCATTGGAGTAGAGGCCCCCCAGAGTCATCTCGTCGATCCGGGTGGTGACAATAGTAATGAGGGGCTCATAGTCATTGTCAATACTGGTGATGACGGCGGTGATGATGTTGTCGTCCTGCATGGGACACCCAGCAGCCGCCAGCTGATCGGCGTAGGAGCGGATCTTGGCGAAATAATCCACCATGGAGAGGTTGGCCTTGCGGAAGTTGGCCTTGTCGAGCTTGATCTGCACAACACTAGCACGGCAGTGGGTAGAATACATCTCCTCATATATAGACTCAGCCAACTAGGGTTGCGGCGGTGCGGATATACATCAAGGGTTGTTACAAGAGATATACCAAACCCTAGATACTAACAGCTATCTTATCCTAACAATATACGGTTTAACATGCCAGGTACGGGCTGAGCTTGAAAATAGACCTTGAAAATAATATGGTGGGTGAACAAATTACTACCGAGCAATTGATAGAAAAGCGCAAAGTTATGACGATATCTAAGGCAATGATCATGAATATAGGCATCACGTCCGTGTCAAGTAGACCGAAACGATTCCGCATCTACTACTATTACTCCACACATCGACCGCTATCCAACATGTCTAGAGTATTAAGTTTATAAAGAACGGAGTAATGCATTAAGTAAGATGACATGATGTAGAGGAATTAACTCAAGCAATATGATGAAAACCCCATCTTTTTATCCTCGATGGCAACAATACAATACGTGCCTTGCTGCCCCTACTGTCACTGGGAAAGGACACCACAAGATTGAACCCAAAGCTAAGCACTTCTCCCATTGCAAGAAAAACCAATCTAGTTGGCCAAACCAAACCGATAGTTCGAACAGAGTTACAAAGATATCAAATCATACATAAAAGAATTCAGAGAAGATTCAAATAATATTCATAGATAAGCTGATCATAAATCCACAATTCATCGGATCTCGGCAAACACACCACAAAAAAATATTACATTGGATAGATCTCCAAGAACATCGAGGAGAACATGGTATTGAGAATCAAAGAGATAAAAGAAGCCATCTAGCTACTAGCTATGGACCCGTAGGTCTATGGCAAACTACTCACGCTTCATCGGAAGGGCAATAGAGTTGATGTAGAATCCCTCCGTGATCGAATCCCCCTCCGGCAGGGTGCCGGAAAAGGTCCCTACATGGGATCTCACGGGTACAAAAGGTTGCGACAGTGGAAAAGTGTTTTCGTGGATGCCTCTGGTGGTTTGAGGATATTTGGGAATATACAGGCGAAAGAATTAGGTCAGGAGGGTCACGGGGGACCACAAGGGTGGGGGCGCGCCTTCTGTCCTTGTGGCCACCTCGTGGCTCCTCCGACTTCATCTCCAAGTCTCCTGGTTGTCTTCTGGTCCAAGAAAAATCATCGTGAAGGTTTCATTTCATTTGGACTCCGTTTGGTATTCCTTTTCTGCGAAACTCAAAACAAGGGAAAAACAGAAACTGGCACTAGGCTCTAGGTTAATAGGTTAGTCCTAAAAATAATATAAAATAGCATATTAATGCATATAAAACATCCAAAACAGATAATATAATGGCATGGAACTATAAAAAATTATAGATACGTTGGAGACGTATCAGCCACCTTTATGCAAAACTAGTTGCTTGTTAGTCGGTGGAACCGGTCTCATGTGCGTGGACATGGAAAGTTGGTTCGGGCTGCTTCATCCAACAATGCCGCCGAATCAAAATAAGACGTTGGTGGTAAGCAGTATATGACTATCACTGCCCACAACTCATTGTGTTCTACTCGTGCATATCATGTACGCATAGACCTGGCTCATGTTGCCACTGTTGGGAATCCTTGCATGGAAAACAAAAAAATCTACGCACACACAATGATCTATCCATGGAGATGCATAGCAACGAGAGGGAGAGTGTGTGTCTACGTGCCCTCATAGACCGTAAGCGGAAGCGTTTCACAACGCGGTTGATGTAGTCGAACTTCTTTGTGCTTCAACCGATCAAGTACCGAATGCACGGCACCTCCGTGTTCTGCACACGTTCAGCTCGGTGACGTTCCTCGCCTTCTTGATCCAGCAAGACGTCGAGGTAGTAGATGAGTTCCGTCAGCACAACAACATGGTGATAGTGATGGTGAAATGATCTTCGTAGGGATTTGCCTAAGCACTACGAAAATATGACCGGGAGTGTAAACGACGGAGGGGGGTGCCGCACACGGCTAACAATTGATCTGGTGTGTGCTAGACGCCCCCCTCCCACATATATATCACCTCCTTTGTGGGAGGGAGGAGCAGCCAATGGAGGCACCCAAGTAGGGGAATCCTACTTGGGGACCCTCCCAAGCCGCGCCCCCCCCCTTCGCGGGGAAAGGCTGGGGAGGGTGGCGCCCCCCTTTCCTTCCTCCCATGAGAGGGAAAGGCAGGAGGGGCTAGCCCTCCCCCTTTTTCTTCCCTAGGGCTAGCCAAAAAAGAGAGGGGGTGCACCAGCCCCCTTGTGGGCTGGTATGTCCCCTCATTTGGCCCACAAGGCCCATATCTTGTCGGGTGGGGGGAGGGGGGCGGAACCCCTTCCGGTGACCCGATCCCTTCCCGGTACGTCTCGAAACACTTCCGGTGTCCAAATACCATCGTCCTATATATCAATATTTACCTCTCGAACATTTTGATACTCCTTGTCATGTTTGTGATCTCATCCGGGACTCCGAACAACATTCGATCACCAAAACATATAACTCATATAACACTATATTGTCAACGAACGTTAAGCGTGCGGACCCTACGGGTTCGAGAACTATGTAGACATGACTGAGACACCTCTCCGGTCAATAACCAATAGTGGAACCTGGATGTCCATATTGGCTCCTACATATTCTACGAAGATCTTTATTGGTCGAACCGTTATGACAACATACGTAATTCCCTTTGTCCATCGGTATGTTACTTGTCCGAGATTCAATCGTCGATTCTTCATACCTAGTTCAATCTCATTACCGAAAAGTCTCTTTAATCGTTTTGTAATACATCACCTTGTGATTAACTCCTTAGTCATTTGCTTGCAAGCTTATGATCTGTATTACCGAGAGGGCCCAGAGATACCTCTCCGATACTCGGAGTGACAAATCCTAATCTGGATCTATGCCAACTCAACAAACACCTTCGGAGATACCTGTAGAGCATCTTTATGATCACTCAGTTACATTGTGATGTTTGATAGCACACAAGGTATTCCTCCAGTATCTGCGAGTTGCATAATCTCATAGTCAAAGGAATAAGTATTTGACATGAAGAAAGCAATAGCAATAAACTGAACGATCAATATGCTAAGATAACGGATGGGTCTTGTCCATCGCATCATTCTTCTAATGATGTGATCTAGTTATCAAATGACAACACATGTCTATGTTTAGAAAACCTTAACCATCTTTGATCGACAAGCTAGTCTAGTAGAGGCTTACTAGAGACACGGTATTTGTTTATGTATTCACACATGTATTTAAGCCGGTCAATATAATTCTAGCATGAATAATAAACCTTTATCATGATTTAGGAAATATGATAATAACCATTTTATTATTGCCTCTAGGGCATATTTCCATCACCAAGTACGATTTACACTAACACGTTCTTCTTCCGCCGCAACTCGGTGGTAGTAACGATCGTGATCCCAACCCATTATGCATCTTAATATTGATCTTGGGTGTGTGTAGGTGCGTTTTTTGTTTTCTACTATGTTTCCCAACACTGGCATCATGAGAAGTTATGTGAGTAGGTGCAAGTTGTGATCAGCTTCACATGTGAATACGAGTGTTGATGTTCTTGCTATTCTTCCTCGAGTGTTGCTTCGGTTCAGTTCATCGACAGTATGGTGTAGCTTTGTTACAAGGTTCTAACAATCGATCGGCTCTGGCTGTCGACGATCTGCTAAAAGTTCCTTGGGCTTCATTATAGTCGAGAATAGGGAACAGTCGCGTACACAAGAGGTACTGAAGATGGATGATCTTCCACGGGGTCACGCATATTTGACGAAGTTTACTATGGGGCTAGAGATTTTTAATTAAGTCTCTTGTTTCACACACCCCAAAACAAAATCTAGCATCAAGAATTATCACCTATGTTGTGGACGTATGTAGCTAGTATTATTTGTTAAAACCGGTTAACTGCGTAACTATTTTTTTGCTAAAACCGATTAGAGGTCGTTTAAGTTGGTTTTGCAGGGTATGCATATGATGTGTTATAGTCTTTGTCATAATAATCAGTTTATGTATGAGATGGTTATATGTTGTAATGTTAAGTGGCTTGCGTGTCACTGCATGATAGCTGAAGTCACGAGATTGCCACGTTAATGTAAATATTATAAAGATAGCCTAAAGGTTACATGTGACGATGGAATAACATACACGGAGGACCTCGACGAAGAGAAGGTGTACTAGGAGCGAGGTGAAGAGCTATGATTTTGTATTGGTTCAATCTGGCATAGCGTATTTTATAGCTTAGTATTTATCTCTGATCTATTGGCCTACTCTGGCCAAGTTTGTTTGATTTATCTTCATTGGGGGAGGTGCTTTGGTGGGTTCAATCTGGCTGTGATTTCTATATCCTAGTGACAGAAAGGGGCAAGAGACGTCTTTTTATTGTTGCCACTAAGGATGAAATGATGGGCTCAATCTTGTGGCTAGTTTTTCTTCTCTCTACATGATTTCATCTTGCTTATTATGTTACTTTGTTTCTTATGAACTTAATACTTTGAGATGCAATGCTCGATAGTGGTTTTGGGGTGGAGTAATATATAGTAGTAGATGCATTTAGACTATTGTCTACTCATCATGGACTTAAGACCTATGTGAGATTATACCATGAAAGATCATAGTTATAATTTGTGTTATTCTATTAATTGCCCAACTAGAACTTGTCTACCATGCTACTACATGCTTTCGAGGGAGTTGCCTCTAGTGAACCTATGCCCCCCGGGTCTCTCTTTCATTAATAAAAAAGTTCCTACAATTGGTTTCTTTTACCATTTTGCCACTTTACCTATCGCTATTTTCTTTTAATCTTGTGGCTAGCAAGAACAAGGGGATTGATGACGCCCTTGCCTTTGATGGGTGCAAGTAATTTTTTTTGTGCAGTTACTTCTAGAGTTCTTAGCTTGGTAACTCCTACTGCTTCGATAAACCTTGGTTCTTAACTGAGGGAAATATTTTCTGCGGTTGTTCTGCATCATCCTTCCTCTTTGGAGAAATCCAACAACTCCATCATGAGTAGCACCCCCTAAGCCACGTCTTGACGTAATTCCACCGCCTCTAAATCCTATAATTCTCGAAACCATCTGTGCGACACCCGAGAGAAAAATACCGCCTTCGTAAGCATCTGTTCCAAAGAGGTGCCAACTGGAGTCATGTTCCAGAGCTCTGCCAGAGGGGAGACCATTGCCGAAGCTATGTCCATTAACCTTGCTGTCTCCATGATGATGTGTGAGTTGGTCATTTAGGATCTATGGGACCATAGTAGTAGCTAGATGGCTTTCACTCTCTCTTTCTTAGATCTTCAATGCCATGTTATCTTCCAAGATCAATCTGATGTTATTCTTATGGTGTATTTGTTGGGATCGGATGAATTGTGGATAATGATCAGATTGTTCACTGAATATAATTGAATCTTTTGAAATTATTTTTCTATAAAATTAAGTAGTTGCGTATGCTCTCTGAGTTATTTGTTTTGTCTGGCTAAGATGGATGGGTAATTCTTTAGAGGGAGTGGTGCATAGTAGTTGATTCAATCTTGCGGTTTCTGTTTCGGTGATAAAAAGATCAAGAAACATGTTGAATTATTGCCACTAAGGATAAAACAACAAGGATTAATCTTATTGATAGGTTTCTTTCTGTATATATTATGTCATCTTGTTTATTACGTTGCTCTATTTTTATTAAACTTAATACCTTGAGATGTATATTGTAAGGCGGTTTCGAGGTGAAGTAATAGTAGTAGATGCAGTTGTGTTGCGACAATGAAGGTTGGTGTTTTTGTGATGCAAAATGACCAAGAAGAATTCATGATTGTCGGTGCTGGCAAGCAATGTTGATGCTCTAATCAGCCTTGCTGGCAGCCGTTTGAGAAAAAGGCTTTTGCCCCGCTATATTGATATAGCAACCGCCCGATACAACAAAGAGTCCAATGCTGGGGCAAACAGCACAAGCATGCCCAAAAGAAACAAAAGAGAAAGAAGAGAGAAAATAAAGTCAACAGCGTCGGATCGACGAAAACGATGATGATCCAAGACCGTGTTAAACTGTATAGTTATCAGATATGGCTAGTATCTAGGGGTGTAGTTATCTTGTATAACAACCTGTACTTATCCTCTGTAAACCCTAGCGGCAGCCCTAGAGGCGCCCTATATAATGATCCCGAGACCACCGTCCTAGGTGTGTCGATCCAATCTACTTTCCTCTCGTTTCACATGGTATCAGGCCATCTCGCATAACTGCTCGATGGGTTCTCCTTCCTCCGCCGCCATGACCTCCTCGACTCTTGCCTCTCTGCCCATGCCGTCTGGTCTCGCGGCGCCGTCCTCTTCCGCTGTTCCCCAACCCTCTGCTAGCCTCATTACCGCCAAGCTCACCTCCTCCAACTATCTTCTCTGGAAAGCCCAGATCCTTCCTCCCCTTCGCATCGCCGGTGTCACTAGCTATGTTGACGGCACCACCCCTACTCCTGCTCGCCTCCTCCCGGCTGATGACAAGGGGGAGCGCGCTCCCAATCCGGAGTATGCTACCTGGTTCCGTCAGGATCAGATCATCCTGAGCTACCTGCTTGCCTCGCTCACCGACGATGTGCTTCAGCAGGTCCACCTCTTCGACACCTCACGCGCCATCTGGGCGCACCTCGAGGAGATGTACGTCACGCACTGCCGCGCCAGCGTGGTGCAGATCAAGATGGACATGATGAACTTCCGCAAGGGCAACCTATCCATGGTCGACTACTTCGCCAAGATCCGCTCCAACGCTGATCAGCTCGCTGCTGCGGGCCGTCCCATGCGCGAGGAGGACATCATCACCGCCTTCATCACCGGACTCGACAGCGACTACGAGCCCCTCATCACGGCTATCACGACCCGCATCGATGTCATGACGCTGGGTGAACTCTACTCCCATGCCATCTCCTTCGAGCGCCGCCGTGAGTATCACGCGACTCGTCTCCAACTCCACACGGGCGGCTCCTCCGTCAACTATGTCGCCCGCGATAACAACGGCAACACCCACAACCGCGGCAAGGGTCGTGGCAACCCCGGTAATCGCGGTGACTACAACAACAACAACCGCGGCGGGTATCACGGTGACCGCGGCGGTGGTGGTGGCAATCGCCAGAATGGGAATGGCAACCATGGTGGTGACCGCGGTGGCCACGATGGTAGCGGGGATGCACGTCTGCAGTGCCAACTCTGTCGGGGCCCTGGACACTATGCCTGGGAGTGTGCTCAACGCTACAACCACGCCTTCCAACCCCAACACTCCAAGATGGCGGGTCTAGCAGCCGCGTCACCGCCATCCATCCTTGGCGACCCAACCTGGTTCACCGACACGGGGGCCACCGACCACATCACGTCGGACTTGGACCGCCTCACCATGAGGGAGAAGTATCCTGGAAGGGACCGCATCCACACTGCCGATGGATCAGGTTTGCACATAGCTCATCGTGGTCATGCTCTCCTTCCTACTCCCTCTGCCAACCTCAAACTTCACAACATACTACATGTTCCCAATGCCGATAAGAACCTCCTCTCTGTTAATCGCCTTGCCACTGACAATCATGCTTATCTAAAATATTATCCTACTCATTTTCTTATGAAGGATTTGACAACCAAGAGGGTTCTTCTTCAAGGCAGATGTGAAAATGGGCTCTATCCCATTCGGCCCTCACGTTCTCATGCCCTGTCTTCAGTTAGGCTCTCTGCTGAAGATTGGCATGCTAGGCTCGGTCATCCATCCACGCAAGTCGTTCAGCATGTTTTGGCGTCCAATAAACTAGCATCGTCAAGTCGGGCCTTGACCCATGTGTGTAATGCTTGTCAACAAGGCAAAGCACGCCAGCTACCTTTCACTAGATCTTCGAGTGTTTCTTCGTTTCCTTTGGAACTTATTTTTTTGGATGTGTGGGAACTTGCCAAAACCTCCTTTGAGTGTTTCTTCTCAAACGAAAGTGTGATGTGTTTGATGTCTTTCGTGATTTTCTTTCCCATGTTGAACGCCTCCTATCTCGTAAAATCCTGTGTGTTCAATCAGACTGGGGTGGGGAATACGAAAAACTTAGCAACACATTCCTTCGGAAGCTTGGCATTGCTCACCACGTCTCCTGTCCACACACACACCAACAGAATGGCTCGGCCGAAAGGAAACACCGTCACATTGTTGACATGGGTCTCTCCTTATTATCGCATGCGTCTATGCCCCTCCATTTTTGGGACGAGGCGTACTTGTCTGCATGCTACCTTATCAACCGTCTACCCAGCCGTGTCATTGGCAATATGAGTCCCATGGAAAAATTGTTCTCCACCAAGCCTGACTACGTATCTCTTCGCACGTTTGGGTGTGCATGTTGGCCTAACTTGCGCCCGTATAACACTCAGAAACTTGCGTTTAGATCCCAACAGTGTGTGTTTGTCGGGTACAGTATTCGTCACAAAGGCTATAAATGTCTTCATGTACCTACCGCTCGTATATATATATATATATATATATATATATATATCACGAGATGTTACCTTTGATGAACAAATTTTTCCTTTTGCCAATGCACAACCCTCTCCAATACCACCTCGCATCGCTGAACATGCCATACTTTTATTTCCACATGACGACATGAACTATGGTGCATCTGTTTCTCGAACTAATCTGGATGCAGGTACCGATTCTGCGCAGAAAATCCCTCCCACGGACTCCCAGGTGGATCTTGTCTCCCAATCTGCTGCCGCATCTGCCTCGGATCACGCGTCACCTGGCGACAGCGACGTGGCGGCGGCCGACCGCGCGACACTAGAGGACCGCGCGCCAGGCGACCAGACTGGGGCCGGGTCTCCGCTGATGACCCACAAGTATAGGGGATCTATCGTAGTCCTTTCGATAAGTAAGAGTGTCGAACCCAACGAGGAGCAGAAGGAAATGATAAGCGGTTTTCAGCAAGGTATTCTCTGCAAGTACTGAAATAAGTGGTAACAGATAGTTTTGTGATAAGATAGATTGTAACGAGCAACAAGTAACAAAAGTAAATAAAGTGCAGTGAGGTGGCCCAATCCTTTTGTAGCAAAGGACAAGCCGGAACAAACTCTTATAATAGGGAAAGCGCTCCCGAGGACACATGAGAATATCGTCAAGCTAGTTTTCATCACGTTCATATGATTCGCGTTCGATACTTTGATAATTTGATATGTGGGTGAACCAGTGCTTGGGTGCTGTTCTTACTTGAACAAGCATCCCACTTATGATTAACCTCTATTGCAAGCATCCGCAACTACAACAAAAGTATTAAGGTAAACCTAACCATAGCATGAAACATGTGGATCCAAATCAGCCCCTTACGAAGCAACGCATAAACTAGGGTTTAAGCTTCTGTCACTCTAGCAACCCATCATCTACTTATTACTTCTCAATGCCTTCCTCTAGGCCCAAATAATGGTGAAGTGTTATGTAGTCGACGTTCACATAACACCACTAGAGGCTAGACAACATACATCTTATCAAAATATCAAACGAATACCAAATTCACATGACTACTAATAGCAAGACTTCTCCCTTGTCCTCAGGAACAAACGTAATTACTCACAAAGCATATTCATGTTCATAATCAGAGGGGTAATAATATGCATATAGGATCTGAACATATAATCTTCCACCAAATAAACCAACTAGCATCAACTACAAGGAGTAATCAACACTACTAGCAACCTACTAGCACCAATCCCGGACTTTGAGACAAGAATTGGATACAAGAGATGAACTAGGGTTTGGAGATGAGATGGTGCTGGTGAAGATGTTGATGGAGATTGCCCTCTCCCGATGAGAGGAGCGTTGGTGATGATGATGGTGATGATTTCCCCCTCCCAGAGGGAAGTATCCCCAGCAGAACAGCTCTGCCGGAGCTCTAGATTGGATCCGCCAAGGTTCCGCTTCGTGGCGGCGGAGTCTCGTCCCGAAAAGTTCCTTCTTATTTTTTTCTCATCGAAAGACTTCATGTAGGAGAAGATGGACATCAAAGAGCCACCAGGGGGCCCATGAGGTAGGGGGGCGCGCCCTAGGGGGGGCGCCCCCCATCGTCGTGAGCAGGGTGTGGGCCCCCTGGCCTTCATCTTTGGCGAGGATTTTTCTTTATTTTTTTAAGATGTTCCGTGGAGTTTTAGGACTTTTGGAGTTGCGCGGAATAGATCTCTAATATTTGCTCCTTTTCCAGCCCAGAATTCCAGCTGTCGGCATTCTCCCTCCTTATGTAAACCTTGTAAAACAAGAGAGAATAGCTATAAGTATTGTGACATAAAGTGAAATAACAGTCCATAATGCAATAAATATCGATATAAAAGCATGATGCAAAATGGACGTATCAAGTCCCCCAAGCTTAGACCTCGCTTGTCCTCAAGTGAAAAGCCGATAGCAATAAATATGTCCTCATGTTTAGAGGTAGAGGCGTCGATAAAAATAAAATACGGACATGAAGGCATCATGATTATTCTCATAACAGCAACATATATAGATTTTGTCATATGATTACTTATGTTCAAGTGATGATCTATTCACAATGCAAAAGTATAAATCATAAACCTTATTGGGCTCCGACAAACTATAATCTCAGTCATTGAAGCAATTGCAATTTATCATAACATCGGAAAGAGTCTATGTCAGAGCTAAAAAAGCAAGTCCACATACTCAACTATCATTTAGTCCTCCATAATTGCTAACACTCACGCAATACTTGTGGTTACGGAGTTTTAATCGGACACAGAGAAAGATAGGGGCTTATAGTTTTGCCCCACAACCTTTTACCTCAAGGGTAATGTCAACAATAATGGTTCATGCTCCCCTACATCCAATTAGATATATATATCATGTTCTTTCCAACATGCTGAGCTTGCCAAAGGATAAAATGAAAAAGAAAAGGTGAAGATCACCATGAATCTTGCATAAGGTAGAAGATAATAATAAAGGATATGCCCTTTCCCAGAGGGAAGCAGAGGTTGCCATGCGCTTTTATGGTTGGATGCATAAAATCTCAATGCGAAAGAACGTCACTTTATATTGCCCCTTGTGATATGAACCTTTATTATGCAGTCCGTCGCTTTTATTACTTCCACATCACAAGATCGTATAAAGCTTATTTCTCCCACACCAATCAATCATACATGTTTAGAGCAATTTTTATTGCTTTGCACCGGTGACAACTTACTTGAAGGATCTTACTCAATCCATAGGTAGATATGGTGGACTCTCATGGCAAAAGTGGTTTAGGGATTTGGAAGCACAAGTAGTATTTCTACTTAGTGCTGAGAATTTGGCTAGCATGAGGGGGAAAGGCAAGCTCAACAAGTTAGAGGATCCATGACAACATACTTTATCTCAGATATAAGAAAGACATAACTCATTACGGTGTCTTCCTTGTCCAACATCAACCCTTTAGCATGTCATATTTTAATGAGTGCTCCCAATCATAAAAGATGTCAATGATAATATATCTATACATGAAAACCTCTCTTTCCTTATCACTTCCTATTAATTGCAACAATGACCAAAGCTATGTCTGCCAATTCCCAACAACTTTTAATCATCATACTCTTTCTATGTGAAGTCATTACTCTCAATAAGATCAATATGAACTCTTTGTTTCTTTTTATTCTTTTTCTATTTTCTTTTATTCACCCAAGATCATGGCAAAATAATCAAGCCCTTAACTCAACAGTAATTTTTATTATATATAGCTCACGGACTCGATTACAAAGAGAGATCATAAAGCAAAACTCAAAACTAGATCATGCCATAAACTTTATTCTACTAGATCAAGATACTACTAATAGGATCGAACTAAGAAAAATGGTAAATATAGGTGTTGTGATTGGGATACGATACCGGGGCACCTCCCCCAAGCTTGGCAGTTGCCAAGGGGAGTGCCCATACCCATGTGATTATGTCTCCTTGGTTGGTGAAGAAGGTGGAGGTAACGGATAATCGCACATCGAGCGTAAGAGGTCCTCAAGCTTGCGAATGATGTCCTTGAGTGCGACAATATGCTCCTTCAACAAAATATTTTCTTGTGTGAGATACTTGTTTTGTATACGAGCTAACTCAATCATCTTGAAAGCTTCGATCTCAGTTGGGGTAAGAAGGTTATGATCAATTTGAAGGATGTCTTTTGCTGCTGGAGCTTGATCCTCCGTGGCCTTCTTGATCCTTTCATCCTTGTTGACCCTCGTGGGTTCTTCCCTCTTCAGATCTATCTTCATTAGCCAAGCATCGTTGTCACCATTGTTGGAGGAGGGAGACGACATGATGCCTAGCCTGGAAAACCCCGACAGAAAATAGCTCGAAACAAAAACAGAGGATATTTGCGTGATACGGGAGTCAAAACCTTCGGGAGGTTATATAATGAATTTTTACCGACCAAAATACGTATCCTGCAAGAAAACGGAGTCTGGAAGGCACACGAGGTGCTCACGAGGTAGGGGGGCGCGCCCACCACCCTCGTGTCCTTCCCGGACTGCTACTTATTTTTCTATTTTTCTAAATATTCTAAAACGGAGAAATTTTGCCTTAAAAATTGTTTTGGAGTCGGTTTACTTACCGTACCACATACCTATTCCTTTTCGGAGTCTGAAACGTTCCAGAAAGTGTCCCTTATGTATTCCTCCGGGGTTACGGTTTCGATAATATTGGTTTCAACATTTATTGGATTACCTGAGATATAATGTTTGATTCTTTGACCGTTTACTACCTTCGGATTTGTTCCCTCGAAGTTGTTGATTTTTATGGCACCGGAACGATAGACCTCTTCGATAACATAGGGGCCTTCCCATTTAGAGAGAAGTTTTCCTGCAAAAAATCTTAAACGAGAGTTGTATAGCAATACATAATCACCTACATTAAACTCACGCTTTTTATCCTTTTGTCATGCCATCTTTTAACTCTTTCCTTAAACAACTTGGCATTTTCATAAGCTTGGGTTCTCCATTCATCAAGTGAGCTAATATCAAATAACCTCTTCTCACCGGCAAGTTTAAAATCATAGTTGAGCTCTTTAATAGCCCAATACGCCTTATGTTCTAGTTCGAGAGGTAAGTGACATGCTTTTCCATAAACCATTTTATACGGAGACATACCCATAGGATTTTTGTATGCAGTTCTATAAGCCCATAATGCATCATCAAGTTTCTTGGACCAATTCTTTCTAGACCTATTAACAGTCTTTTGCAAAATTAATTTGAGCTCTCTATTGCTCAACTCTACTTGACCACTAGACTGAGGGTGATAAGGAGATGCAATTCTATGATTAACATCATATTTAGCAAGCATTTTACGGAAAGCACCATGAATAAAGTGTGAACCACCATCAGTCATTAAATATCTAGGGACTCCAAACCTCGGGAAAATAACTTCCTTAAGCATTTTAATAGAAGTGTTATGATCAGCACTACTAGTTGGAATAGCTTCTACCCACTTAGTAACATAATCAACATCAACTAGAATATGTGTGTATCCATTAGAGGCAGGAAAAGGTCCCATATGATCAAAGCCCCAAACATCAAACGGTTCAATAACAAGAGAATAATTCATAGGCATTTCTTGACGTCTACTAATATTACCAATTCTTTGACATTCATCACAAGACAAGACAAACTTACGGGAATCCTTGAAGAGAGTAGGCCAATAAAAACCAGATTGCAATACCTTATGTGCAGTTCTATCTCCAGCGTGGTGTCCTCCATAAGCCTCGGAATGACACTTGCGTAGGATCTGTTCCTGTTCATGCTCAGGTACACAACGTCTAATAACACCATCTACTCCTTCTTTATAAAGAAGTGGGTCATCCCAAAAGTAATGTCTCAAGTCATAGAAAAACTTTTTCTTCTGCTGGTATGTGAAGCTAGGTGGTATAAACTTAGCAACAATGTAATTAGCATAATCAGCATACCATGGAGTACTACGAGAAGTACGTATAACATTTAATTGTTCATCAGGAAAGCTATCATTAATAGGTAGTGGGTCATCAAGAACATTCTCTAACCTAGACAAGTTGTCTACAACGGGGTTCTCAGCTCCCTTTCTATCAACAATATGCAAATCAAATTCTTGTAGCAAGAGAACCCATCTAATAAGTCTATGTTTAGCATCTTTATTTTCCATAAGGTATTTAATAGGCAGCATGATCAGTTTGAACAGTTACTTTAGAATCAACAATATAAGATCTGAACTTATCACAAGCAAATACAACTGCTAAAAGCTCTTTTTCAGTAGTAGCATAATTTCTTTGAGCATTGTCTAGGGTCTTACTATCATAATGAATAACATTTAATTTCTTATCAACTCTTTGCCCTAGAACAACACCTACAGCATAATCACTAGCATCACACATAATTTCAAAGGGTAAATTCCAATCGGGTGGCTGAACAACAGGTGCAGAGACTAATGCTTTCTTAAGTACTTCGAATGCTTCTACATAATCATCATCAAAGACAAATGGTATATCTTTTTGCAATAAATTAGTCAGAGGCCGAGAAATTTTTGAGAAGTCCTTAATGAACCTCCTATAAAATCCGGCGTGACCAAGGAAACTTCTTATACCTTTGATGTCCTTGGGACATGGCATCTTTTCAATAGCATCGACCTTGGCTTTATCAACTTCAATACCTCTTTCAGAAACTTTGTGCCCCAAGACAATACCTTCATTAACCATAAAGTGGCACTTTTCCCAATTCAAGACAAGATTAGTTTCTTCACATCTCTGCAAAACTCGATCAAGATTGCTCAAGCAATCATCAAAAGAGGAACCATAGACAGAAAAATCGTCCATGAAAACCTCACAAATCTTTTCACAAAAGTCAGAGAATATAGCCATCATGCATCTTTGAAAGGTAGCAGGTGCATTACATAAACCAAAAGGCATACGTTTATAAGCAAAAGTACCAAAAGGGCATGTAAAAGTAGTCTTTGATTAATCTCTAGCCGACACAGGTATTTGAGAGAAACCAGAATAACCATCTAGAAAGCAATAGTGTGTATGTTTGCATATCTTTCTAGCATTTGATCAATAAAAGGTACGGGGTAATGATCTTTCTTAGTAGCTTTATTTAATTTGCGGAAATCAATTACCATCCTATAACCTGTGATAATTCTTTGTGGAATCAATTCGTCTTTATCATTAGGAACAACAGTAATACCTCCCTTCTTAGGGACACAATGGACAGGACTTACCCACTCACTATCAGCAACGGGATAGATTATACCTGCCTCCAGAAGCTTTAGTATTTCTTTTCTTACCACTTCTTTCATTTTAGGATTCAGACGTCGTTGAGGATCACGAACTGGTTTGGCATCTGCTTCCAGATTTATTTTATGTTGACATAGAGTGGGACTAATGCCCTTAAGATCATCAAGAGTATATCCAATAGCAGCACGATGCTTCTTTAGATTTTTCAATAATCTTTCTTCTTCATGCTCTGAAAGGTTAGCACTAATAATAACATGATATATCTTCTTTTCATCAAGATAAGCATATTTAAGATTATCAGGCAAAGGTTTAAGCTCAAACACGGGATCACCCTTGGGTGGAGGAGGATCCCCTAAAATTTCAACAGGAAAATTATGATGCAGAATAGGTTCTTGTTTAAAGAATACTTCATCTATTTCCCTTCTTTCATTCATGAACATATCATTTTCATGGTCTAGCAAATAGTATTCTAAAGGATCACTAGGAGGTACGGCAATAGAAGCAAGACCAATAATTTCATCCTTACTAGGTAATTCTTCCTCACGATGTTGTTTGCTAAATTTAGAGAAATTAAACTCATGAACCATATCATCAAAGCCAACAGTAACAACATTCTTTGTGCAATCTATGGTAGCATTAACAGTATTTAAGAAGGGTCTACCAAATATAATGGGACAAAAGCTATCTTGTGGGGAACCAAGAACAAGAAAATCAGCAGGATATTTAGTTTTCCCACACAGGACTTCAACATCTCTAACAATTCCCATTGGTGAAATAGTATCTCTATTAGCAAGTTTAATAGTAACATCAATTCCTTCTAATTCAACAGGTGCAATGTCATGCATAATTTCTTTGTATCAGTCAATAGGTATTGCACTAGCACTAGCACCCATATCACATAAGCCATGGTAACAATGATCTCCTATTTTAACAGAAATAACAGGCACGCCTACCACAGGTCTATGTTTATCTTTATCACAAGGTTTAGCAATTCTAGCAGTTTCACCTTCGAACTGAATAACATGCCCATCAATATTATCAAACAAGAGATCTTTAACAATAGCAATATTAGGTTCTACTTTAACTTGCTCAGGAGGTGTATAAGTTCTAATATTGCTTTTACGAACAACAGTTGAAGCTTTAGCATGATCCTTTATTCTAACAGGGAAAGGTGGTTTCTCAACATAAGAAGTAGGAACAATAGGATCATCATAAGTGACAGTCTTTTCTTCAACTTTAATAGGAGCAGCTACTTTTACTTATATGGGAGGATGATATTTAAACCACTTCTCCTTAGGGAGATCAACATAAGTAGCAAAAGATTCACAGAAAGAAGCTACTATCTCACAGTCAAGTCCATATTTAGTGCTAAACTTACGGAAAATATCGGTGTCCATAAAAGATTTAACACAATCAAACTTAGGTGTCATACCTGACTCCTTACCTTCGTCGAGGTCCCAGTCTTCAGAGTTGCGTTTAATTCTATCCAATAAATTCCATCTGAATTTAATAGTCTGCATCATAAAAGAGCCAGCACAAGAAGTATCGAGCATGGTGCGATTGTTTTCAGAAAGCCGAGCATAAAAAATTTGAATGATCATTTCTCTTGAGAGCTCATGATTGGGGCATGAATATAACATTGATTTAAGCCTCCCCAAGCTTGAGCGATGCTTTCTCCTTCGTGAGGCCAGAAATTATATATATAATTGCGATCACGATGAACAAGATGCATAGGGTAATACTTTTGATGAAATTCCAATTTCAATCTTTTATAGTCCCATGATCTCATATCATCACATAGCCTATACCATATCAATGTGTCTCCCTTCAAAGATAAAGGGAAGACCTTCTTCTTAGCAACATCATCGGGTATACCTGCAAGCTTAAATAATCCACAAACTTCATCCACATATATTAAGTGCTCATCAGGATGCTTTGTTCCATCTCCTATAAAAGGGTTAGCTAGTAGTTTTTCCATCATACCCAAAGGAAATTCAAAAGGAGTTTCGTTTTCAATAGGTTCAGTAGGTTGAGGAGCAACTCTTTGCTCTACTGGACGGGGTGAAGATACCCCGAACAAGCCCCTCGGAGAATTACTTTCCATAGTAACAAGTGACAGTAAATTTAAGCACACTATATAAATTTTTCCATACCAAATTCCAGCTACCAAAGGCGCTACACTCCCCGGCAACGGCGCCAGAAAGAGTCTTGATGACCCACAAGTATAGGGGATCTATCGTAGTCCTTTTGATAAGTAAGAGTGTCGAACCCAACGAGGAGCAGAAGGAAATGATAAGCGGTTTTCAGCAAGGTATTCTCTGCAAGTACTGAAATAAGTGGTAACAGATAGTTTTGTGATAAAATAGATTGTAACGAGCAACAAGTAACAAAAGTAAATAAAGTGCAGCGAGGTGGCCCAATCCTTTTGTAGCAAAGGACAAGCCGGAACAAACTCTTATAATAGGGAAAGCGCTCCCGAGGACACATGAGAATATCGTCAAGCTAGTTTTCATCACGTTCATATGATTCGCGTTCGATACTTTGATAATTTGATACGTGGGTGGACTGGTGCTTGGGTGCTGTTCTTACTTGAACAAGCATCCCACTTATGATTAAACTCTATTGCAAGCATCTGCAACTACAACAAAAGTATTAAGGTAAACCTAACCATAGCATGAAACATGTGGATCCAAATCAGCCCCTTACGAAGCAACGCATAAACTAGGGTTTAAGCTTCTGTCACTCTAGCAACCCACCATCTACTTATTACTTCCCAATGCCTTCCTCTAGGCCCAAATAATGCTGAAGTGTTATGTAGTCGACGTTCACATAACACCACTAGAGGCTAGACAACATATATCTTATCAAAATATCAAACGAATACCAAATTCACATGACTACTAATAGCAAGACTTCTCCCTTGTCCTCAGGAACAAACGTAATTACTCACAAAGCATATTCATGTTCATAATCAGAGGGGTAATAATATACATATAGGATCTGAACATATGATCTTCCACCAAATAAACCAACTAGCATCAACTACAAGGAGTAATCAACACTACTAGCAACCTACTAGCACCAATCCCGGACTTTGAGACAAGAATTGGATACAAGAGATGAACTAGGGTTTGGAGATGAGATGGTGCTGGTGAAGATGTTGATGGAGATTGCCCTCTCCCGATGAGAGGAGCGCTGGTGATGACGATGGTGATGATTTCCCCCTCCCAGAGGGAAGTATCCCCAGCAGAACAGCTCTGCCGGAGCTCTAGATTGGATCCTCCAAGGTTCCGCCTCGTGGCGGCGGAGTCTCGTCCCGAAAAGTTCCTTCTTATTTTTTTCTAATTGAAATACTTCATATAGGAGAAGATGGACGTCGGAGAGCCACCAGGGGGCCCACGAGGTAGGGGGCGCGCCCTAGGCGGGGGGGGGGGGGGGCGCCCCCCGCCCTCGTGAGCAGGGTGTGGGCCCCCTGGCCTTCATCTTTGGCGAAGATTTTTCTTTATTTATTTTAAGATGTTCCGTGGAGTTTCAGGACTTTTGGAGTTGCGCAGAATAGGTCTCTAATATTTGCTTCTTTTCCAGCCCAGAATTCCAGCTGCCAGCATTCTCCCTCCTTATGTAAACCTTGTAAAATAAGAGAGAATAGCCATAAGTATTATGACATAAAGTGAAATAACAGTCCATAATGCAATAAATATCGATATAAAAGCATGATGCAAAATGGACGTATCATCCGCCACCCGCCAATCCTGTGTCTCCTGCGGGCGAGCGGACCGGGGCGCCTCCCGCGTCGGCTTCTGCATGCGCGCGTCCGTCTCACGTGGTGGTGGGGACCACCCCTGTGCGGCCCGCTGTGCCTCCCGATTCGCCCCAGGCTGCTGTCCACCTGGCGCTTGCAGAGCAGGCCGTTGCTGCTGGCGGCGCTGGATCCCAGGAGGATCTGGCGGCCGCGTCGTCTTCCTCGCCCGACACGGGATCCCAGGGGGATTCGCCTGGGCACTCATCTGCATGTGTTCCACCCAGATCTTCTGTGGCCACCGGATCTTCTGCTCCGCCTATGCATACAATGACGGCGCGCACACGTGATCACACACGCAAACCGCTGCAACGCACTGATGGTACTGTCACGTACAATCCATCCCGTCGTGCCTTCTTGGCCTCGCGGGAACCAACTGGTCATCGTGAAGCGGTCTCATCCCCGGAGTGGCGTCTGGCCATGCAACTTGAGCTCGATGCTCTTCGACAAAATGGTACCTGGACTTTGGTTCCTCCTCCTCCTCGTGTCAACGTAATTGATTGCAAGTGGGTGTTCAAGATCAAACACAAACCGGATGGATCTGTTGATCGTTACAAGGCACGTCTGGTCGCAAAGGGGTTCAAACAACGCTATGGCTTGGACTATGACGATGCGTTCAGCCAGGTCATTAAACCTGTCATTGTGCGCCTAGTTCTCTCCATTGCAGTCTCTCGAAGGATAGTGTTTGCGTCAGTTGGATGTTCAAAATGCCTTCCTTCATGGCACTCTACAAGACGAGGTATACATGCGCCAACCTCCTGGCTTTGTGAATCCTTCGGTGCCTCATCATTTGTGCAAACTTTGCAAGGCTCTATATGGACTCAAACAGGCTCCTCGAGCGTGGTATTCTCGGCTCAGTTTTCGGCTCCAACAACTTGGTTTTATAGCATCCAAAGCTGACACGTTTCTATTTGTCTACAACCGGAGTGGCGTTACCATTTTCATGCTTGTGTATGTCGACGACATTATTGTGGCCAGCTCCTCTCCTCCTGCTACTACCAAGTTACTTGCCGATCTTCAAGCCTCTTTTTCTCTCAAGGATCTGGGCCCCTTGCATTATTTCCTTGGAGTCCATGTGGAGTCATCGCTAGGGGGAATTGTTCTATCTCAGCAGAAGTATATCAATGATATTCTTCGTCGTGCCAACATGGAAAATTGTAAAGTCTTTATGACGCCCATGTCCTCCAGTGAGAAGATTAGTAAGGACAGTGGACCACCACTGTCTCAGGATGACAGCACCAAGTATCGCAACTTGGTTGGAGCTCTCCAGTATCTAACACTCACGAGGCCAGACATTCCCTTTGCAGTTAACCGTGTTTGTCAGTTCCTTCATGCACCCACGACTGCACATCTTTCAGCAGCAAAGAGGATCTTGAGATACTTGAAGAATACTCACAGTATGGGCCTGTCTATTCGAAATCACCTTCCATGCTGATAAGCTGTTTTTCAGATGCAGACTGGGCTGGATGCAGTGATGATCGCCGATCCACAGGTGGCTTTGCAGTCTTTCTTGGACCTAACCTTGTCTCATGGAGTTCAAGAAAGCAAGCTACTGTGTCCAGGTCAAGCACGGAGTCTGAATACAAGGCACTTGCGAATGGAACAGCTGAGGTAATATGGATACAGTCAGTCCTTGGTGAACTTGGGGTCTTCCTCTCTCGACCTCCTGTTCTGTGGTGTGACAATCTAGGAGCCACTTACCTATCTGCGAATCCGGTATTCCATGCCAGAACCAAGCACATAGAAGTGGACTTTCACTTTGTTCGTGAACGAGTTGCAGCCAAGGCACTTGATGTTCGGTTCATATCTTCTAAGGATCAAGTTGCGGACATATTCACAAAGCCTCTATCTGAGACGCCGTTTGTTATAAATAGGCACAATCTGAATCTTTGTGTAGGAAGTTCAGATTGAGGGGGAATGTTAAACTGTATAGTTATCAGATATGGCTAGTATCTAGGGGTGTAGTTATCTTGTATAACAACCTGTACTTATCCTCTGTAAACCCCAGCGGCAGCCCTAGAGGCGCCCTATATAATGATCCCGAGACCACCGTCCTAGGTGTGTCGATCCAATCTACTTTCCTCTCGTTTCACTGACCGTTGCACCCACCGGAGATGTACCACCTTGCTCCAGGCACCTCGAACCTCCGCATACCAAGCAGCACCTTCAGGAAGGAACACGACGCCGGCCACGCTGCTGCCCGGACAGGTCCTAGGGTTTCCCCCGGTATGCGGAGGGGCGTGGGGAAGGAGAAGATCCGACGCCCTTCAGGAAGGAACGATGGCGCCCACGGGCATCACTTCGTCGATGCCGGCAAGCCGACCCGGATTTCTCCCATCCGCCAAACACCCACAACCCCGAACGGTCCGACGTGCTTCACCAGACAAGCCACCCACGAGCATGCGCCACCACGGTCTTGCCATCATCACCGCCGCCTCACCGTGGTCATCGAAGCAAGACCGACGAGGACGAGAGGGAGCAGCCGGGAACAAGGAACGACAGCGAGAGCAGCCACGCTGGTGGCGGCGCCCTCTCGGCCCAAATCTGGGCCCTTTTGGGCCCCGTCTGGGTTTGGGCGGGCCTGGCTCAGTCTCGCATGCGGCGGCTCCGACGAGGGCGGTGGTGGTGCGGCTCGTGCGGGGGGAGGGGGGTGGAGACGGCGGCACGTTTACTGTAGCTCGGCGACGGGTGCTTCACGAGCCCCGTTTGGGCTCGGCCGGGCCTCAAGGGCCTGGTACGCTCCCCTTGCCACGTCCGGTCGGTGACCGCTGGCAACCGTTTAGCAGCAAAGTGTTGTCATTCTCGAGTCGGCCTCTCTAACATTGACGAATACGTTTGAAAACAATTCATATGCCTTTGATGAACTCGGGTCGTGTTTAGGGAGATAGAAGCAAACATGTGTACATTTCACTCATTGCTATTGAATTTAGTTTCAGTTACTGGGCTGTGGACGCTTTCACTTTGAATGATGGACGTTACGAGAGCTATACGTGATCTAATCTAAGAATGCCCCGGGTTTTATATTGGATTGCTCATACCTTGCCTGAAAAACCAGCTAGTGTAAGAGCTACTACCCGCGAAAAAGTGTAGTGCCCACCCACAGTCATATAGCACTAGGAAGCAACCATGTGCGCACTCCTTGCCGTTGCGCTGGGAATCCTTATTGCTAGGATTAAAAAAGGGACCTCACTTTGGATCATTGCCGACGAAAGACATTGGAATAACTAATGCCATGAGAGTGATTGTTGTAATTCGACTTTGGGCCTTAACCTCTAAAACTTCTCTCTTAATCAATGAAAATGACAAATCTTTTGTTTAGTTTTAAAAAAAAGTGTGCCCTCCTTCTGTTCTTATTAGGCTGACCCACTAAGTGTATTTTCTCGGCGGTTTTAAAAATCTTCTTGTATATTCCTTTTTCTTTATTTATTGACTATTTTTTGTTGTTTTGATTTACTATATATGATTTTTTTACTTTTCCCATTTTGTTCAATTATTCTGATGCCTTTTCATGTTTTATATTTTTGCTCCAGCTTCTTTCGTATTTTTCCTCCATTATTATTTTTTCATCATATTTGTTTCCTCTTTATACTTATTTAGATTTATATTTCTAAATCATAAATGTCATTCATGTTCCCTTTATTTTCTAGTGAGTAGCTCTTGTATTTGCACCTCATATTCTATTTACACTACTGTACAAAGTGTTCATTTAATATTTGTTTTGTTCACTTTATTTCCCAATTTTAATCTAATATTCTGATGGTTTTCCTTCTTTTATATTTTCTTCCAGTTCCTTTTCTTTTCTCCCATCTTTTATTTTTTTGATGGTTTTATTTTTCATTTTTTATTTTTTAGCTTTCGAATTATGTCTAATTTTATGCTTATTTAATTGTCTCATTTTTGTTCCCTTTATCTTCTAGTGACTTGCTTTCAATTTTGCACCTCATATTCTATATATACTAGTGTACAAAATGTTCAGTTTATATTCTTTTGTTTACTTTATTTTTCCAATTTTATTCCATTACTCCGACCCTTTTTTCCTTTTTTATATTTGCTTCCAATCTCTTTTATTTTTTCTCCTCTTTTCTTTTTTAATGTTTTTATTGTCCATTTTTAGTTATTGATTTCTGTCTATCTGTATTCATAAACATTTATCTCATTTTTTGTTCCTTTTGTGCTCTGACCTTATTAAAACCATTAAGCTACGCGTGAAGGGCGATCAACCAGCTATGCCACGTGGCCCAAGCTGGTTGGCCGCGGTGAGAAATCTTTTGTAATTTTTTTAGATGAAGGTGTGGATTATTTTTTAAAATGTATTTTTTTTAGATGGAGATGAGGACCTCTGATATTTTTTAAATGGTGGGTTATGCAAAGTGGCACTCACTGGTAGGCTGCTGTGGTAATTTTTTTTCTTTTTTAGATGAAGGTGAGGATTAACTTTTTCTTAAGATTTTTTTTAGATGAAGGCCAAGATTTTATTTATTTTTTAAATAGAAACGTGCGCATAGCTTCCTCTCAAGCGGCGCCACAGAATGGCGCCCCAATCAAGTTCACAGCAACGCGAAACCATCGTCTTGTCACTGCCGATTGAACACCAAAACCTGAATTGATTCCTAAGTCTACCACCACTAGACCGAAGCACAGGGGTCCCTACCATCACTGGAGCGACAGAAAGAAGAAGAGGGGTCTCGTGGACACGCCGGGTGAGGCGGTAGATCAGGTTCCACCCTGCTCCTAGGTCACGGTACAACCGAGGAAAGTACTTCCTCCGTTCCTAAATATAAGTTTTTTTAAAGATTTTAATATGGACTTCACACGCATGAATATAGACATATTTTAGAGTGTAGATATGCTCATTTTGCTCCATATGTAGTCTCCTTTTGAAAATCTCTAAAAAAGACTTATATTTAAGAACGGAGGGAGTAGTTCCTACGCTTTTGCGGGGACATTTCTAATCCCAATCCACCCCATCCTTTAATTACCAGTATATCGAGGATGAACACAAATATTTCCTTGATTCACACAAAACATGTTTATCTGTCAATTTTATTTAACCATTGTTTGCGGTGACATTTGTTTTTACGGTGGAGCATGTGTGATGATGATAAGGGTACTCTGCACGGAGCATGTTTACTTGGCCAGGCGATATTTCCAGAAATGATGATGCAATAAGGAAGGCGCCCGTTGGAGCCGGCGTGCGCTCTGTCGTAGCACCACGGGCGGAGTCAGAGCCTGAGAGGAGCGCCGTGCCCTCACTTTCCGCTGCATCGCCTTCCTTCCTCCACCGCCGGCGCTCAGCAAAATCCACGACCGATGAAGCCAGCGGCCGCGGTGTGTGCAATGGCCGTGGCGGTGCTCCTAGCCGCCGCCGCCGCACCTGCTGTGGGGAAGCAAGCTGCTGCACCGGCACCGGTGCCGGCGCCCACGATGATGCTGAAGAAAAAAGAGAAGAAGAAGAAAAAATAGAATATTTTTATTTTTTTTCTTCTCCTCTATTCCTTTCTTCTTCTTCTATTTTTTCTTCTTCTCCTCTATTCCTTTCTTCTTCTCCTCTTCTTTTTCTTCTTTTTTCCTCTTCTTATATATTTCTCCTCTTCTTCCTCTCCTCTTCTTCTCATTTCTTCCTCTTCTTATTTTCGTTTTTCCTCTCCTTCTTTTTTTTCTTCTTCCTTTCCTAGCTAGATATATAAAACTTTTCTTCCTTTTTCTTATTTCATGTTTTCCACTACACTAATCTAAAATGCACTAACCTTCTTTTTCCACTCCTTTTTTTTCTTCTAAATATGAACATATACATAAATTGACAAAAAAATATG
>NC_041386.1:621406044-621416111 GCF_002162155.2 Triticum dicoccoides
GGCGGCACGGTGGCAGCGCGCGGCAACGACGGCGGCCAGTACAGGGGGCAGGGGAACGGGGCGGCGCTCACAGCGAGGTGGCATCGGCGACGAGGAAGGCTCGGGGACGGCGGGCGGTGAAGGCGCGCTCGGGGGCGAGGGCAGGGGCGCGCGGGCTCGGGGACGACATCGGCGACGGAGACGGCGACGGCGAGGCAGGGGCGACGGCAGGGGCGGCGGACGGCGTCGGTGCAGCCTGGCGGCGTCGATGAGCTCGGCGTCGTTAGGAGGCAACTGGCGATGAAACTGCCAAATTTTCTAAGTGTGGGCTTATATAGTAGGTGGTCCCGGTTGGTGGCATCAACTGGGACAAATACCTCCCTTTGGTCCCAGTTCGTGCCACCAACCGGGACCAAAGGTCTCTTTTCAGCAGCCCAAAGGGTGGGAAGAGGTGGCCTTTGGTCCCGGTTGGTGACACCAACCGGGACTAGGGGGCATTGGTTTCGGTTGGTGCAATGAATCGGAACCAATGCACCCATTTAGTCTTGGTTGGTGCCACCAACTGGGACCAAAGGCCTTGCACAGCGGGGTGGTGGTGGGAGTTTAGTCCCACCTCGCTAGTCGAGAGGGGCGTGTAGTGGTTTATAAGCCCCACTGTCGCACCCCCTCTCGAGCTCCTCTCCATTGCAGGCTTACGGGCCTAATTGTGACTGCTATGCCTGATGGGCCTACTGGGCCTTCTGCGGGTCTGAATCCTGGCCCATGGATGGGTTTTCTAGTCGTATTCAGGCCGTGGTGGCCTAGTAGGTGGCAAAAAAATTTCCCAATTTTTTTGTTTTCTTTTTTGCTTTATTTTTTTGTTTTGTTTCTACTTACAACAAAATACTTATTTATTTTGTTTTATTTTGTTTCTAATTACTTATTTATTTTATTTTATGATAATTATTTTTGCTATTAAAGTTTCTAACAAAAAAAAGTTCTTTATGAAAATTCTTTTTACTTTTAATGATTTTGAACAGAAAATACTTTGATAATTTTAGTTGCATCAATTTTATATAATTTCAGTTTCATAAATTTTAGAGGTTGCTTATAATGTTTTGAACAGAAAATACTTTGATATTTTTAGTTTCACAAATTTTATTTATGTTATTAAATTTAATTTTATTTTGTATCTATTTATATATTTTATTAAAGTTTATATTATTATTTTTCAAATTACTTATTTATTTTATTTTATGATAATTCTTTTTACTAAAAGACCCTGAAATTCGTTATTTTCATGCATTTACTGATTATTTTGAGTTATAAGACCCTGAAATTGAAAAGCACTACAAATGAACTCTGAAAAGGTTGAAAGTTGGCATGGTATCATCATTTCACCCACATAGCATGTGCAAGAAAGTAGAGATGCTTACAGCAAAAACTGGATGCACTTCGTGTACAAAATGCACAATCTCTTTCGAAGTATCAGGGTTTTATACGGAAACACGTCTGTTACAAAGAGATTTCATTTTTTAAACTTATTTGAACTCCATACTTTTTCTGTGTTCAAAATGCATCATTCAAAGCCACATCATCAATATTCAACCCTTTCTGACTTCATTTGTTATTTTTCATGCATTTACTGATTATTTTGAGCTATAAGACCCTGAAATTGAAAAGCACTACAAATGAACTCTGAAAAGGTTGAAAGTTGGCATGGTATCATCATTTCACCCACATAGCATGTGCAAAAAAGTAGAGAGGCTTACGGCAAAAACTGGATGCACTTCGTGTACAAAACGAAGAATCTCTTTCGAAGTATCAGGGTTTCATATGGAAACTCGTCTGTTACAAAGGGATTTCATTTTTTAAACTTATTTGAACTCCATACTTTTTCTGTGTTCAAAATGCACCATTCAAAGCCACATCATGAATTTTCAACCATTTCTGACTTCATTTGTTATTTTTTATGCATTTACTGATTATTTTGAGCTATAAGACCCTGAAATTGAAAAGGACTACAAATGAACTCTGAAAAGGTTGAAAGTTGGCATGGTATCATCATTTCACCCACATAGCATGTGCAAGAAAGTAGAGAGGCTTACGGCAAAAACTGGATGCATTTCGTATACAAAATGCACGATCTCTTTCGAAGTATCAGGGTTTCATACGGAAACTCGTCTGTTACAAAGGGATTTCAATTTTTTAAACTTATTTGAACTTCATACTTTTTCTGTGGTCAAAATGCACCATTCAAAGCCACATCATCAATTTTCAACCCTTTCTGACTTCATTTGTTATTTTTTATGCATTTACTGATTATTTTGAGCTATAAGACCCTGAAATTGAAAAGCACTACAAATGAACTCTGAAAAAGTTAAAGTTGGCATGGTATAATCATTTCAACCACATATCATGTGTAAGAAAATAGAGAGGCTTACGGCAAAAACTGGATGCACTTCGTGTATAAAATGCACCATTCAAAGCTACATCATCAATTTAGTACATATAGCTCTCATGGATAGATAAGTGACCAAATTAATAGAAGTTCATCATCACATTAAAAACAAAGTACATACATAGTTCTCATTGAACAACATATAGCTCTCCAGAGCATCTAGTTAAACCATACATTGAAACTATGTGAAACCTTTCAATGCAACAATAAATGCGATTATAATCACAACCAAGGTAAAAATTGATCCAACGGCATAATGATATCAAGCCTCGGTATGAATGGCATATTTTATAATCTTTCTCATCTTCAACCGCATTGCATCCATCTTGATCTTGTGATCATCGACGACATCCGCAACATGCAACTCCAATATCATCTTCTCCTCCTCATTTTTTCCTTCAAGTAATTGTTTTCTTCTTCAACTAAATTTAACCTCTCGACAATAGGGTCGGTTGGAATTTCCGGTTCAACTACCTCCTACATAAATAAAATCTATGTCAACTTGATGGGCATAATTGTCATAAACAATAAATGAACCAAATAGTTATAAAAGATAATATATACAACATCCGAATCATAGCCAGGACGAGGGCCGACGGGGGCGGATACCAAAACCATCGCACTATATAAGCACAAGCAATAATGAAAGTAAGAAAATTAGACAAGTATCTATCTAAAGTGAGAATATTTTTTTTCTTTCATAAGAAGATAAGGGGCTCACCATATAGTGGTGCAGGCGACGAGATCGGCGCGGGCGATCGATGGCGGTGAAGACGGGGACGAGACGTGACGGACCGCTAAATCTAGACAAATCTCGGGGGAAATGGAGCTTGGAGGTCGAGATTCGAGAGGAGAAAGCTTAACTAGCGTGGCTTGGGCATTTCATCGAACACCTCGTATGCATAGGAGGTGAGCTAGAGCACCCAAATGCCCTCTCCTCGCCGGCCAGAAAAAATAGAGCACTGTGGAGTGCTCTGCTGCAACGATGGGGTATATATAGGCAATTCATTTGTCCCGGTTCATGGCTGGAACCGGGACTAAAGCCTAGCCTTCTGTCCCGGTTCGAGCCAAGAATCGGGACCAATGTTTGTGGGCCAGGAGCGAGGCTCATTGGTCCCGGTTCGTGCTTGTAACCAGGACAAATGGGTCCATACGAACCGGGACCAATGCCCACGAGGCCTTGGCCGGCCCCCTGGGCTCACGAACCGGGACGAATGCATCCATTGGTCCCGGTTCGTGAAAGAACCGGGACTAATGGGCTGGCCAGGCCCGAACGAAAGCCCCTTTTTCTACTAGTGTATGCACCGGTACGGAAGGAGTAGTTAACTTTTCTTCTATTGTGTTAGTTTATGCCGTTCACTAAATTATGGTTCTAGTTCTACTATTTATGCATTGCTTTGTAGTTTGCATTAGTATTTGTAGTTTTTTGCAAACTTGCTTAAGAAAAAATAACTAAGCGTTAACTGTTCTTCTATTCTGTTAATTTATTTACATTTTTATGCATCTTTAAATTTTCTAAAACATAAACAGGCTGCCCCAATGCGCGCATCTCTGTTCTAGTAACCTTTGCCAGGGATATACCATATCATGATTTCAAGGCCACGAGCGCACCGTTGGAGCAGACACAACTTAGCAGGAGCTGATTCATGACATGGAGACTCGGGAAGCAATTGATGACCCAGTCCATTTCATCGTCTCTTCCAGGAGACTCTTGCTAAACTAGGTAAGTTACGAGAAAAAAATATAACCAATAAACCTAAACAGAAAACAGGAAATGTAGACGCAGAAATTCAAGACACCTCCAATTCATGGCTGAAAATGTCCAAATTCAAGACGTCTCCAATTCGTGGATGAAACCATCCAACTTCATGCCACCACACCACGGATCAGTTGCTACATAATTCCCGTATTTTGGCGCGAAAATGCAGACAAATTGTCGCCACACGTCTAAGGATTCAAACTTACGATCAGCATTCAGTAGCGAGAAACAGCAAATAGATTGTACCATCATCACCCAACACACTATATACAAGGAAGCCAGATAAGCTCGTGTGTACAGTACTACGCAGAACTTCTCAACTCAACGTCTTTAAACACTGAAGGGGAAGCAAGCACAGAAACAGCTTGGCCTTGGGTAGGTCTCTTCTGATCAAAGGATGGCGGTTCATGAGACCGTTTTGGCACGAGATATCTTCATCGAGTTGAATGCCTCCCTGCATAATCAAATTATGACATTACTACGTTTTATAGATGTGTTGAAGTAGCAAAGCAATGCATGACAATGCAATTTGGGATTCACTCTTAAGATAAAAATCATATGCTCCATCAAATCACAGATATAAGTCGCTGAGGACATCAACATGGTCTACAAGGTGAAATTTTGACCATCAATTTCTCTAAAGATACATTGTTTCGGATAGAAAGTTCATATATTATGAAATTACCTTCCATGATAAATCTAGCAGTATTGACCTTTTGTTATCTATGGTCAGAGTTATAAAGGTTTAACTATGGACAACCCTAAAATGATTATTTGTGATCGGAGGGGCCGAGGGAGTATCACTAGTGTGTTGATCTGAATAGTATGCACAAGATATCCACCGTATGCATGTTTTAGTATGAGGCTCTATATGATTTATCATGACACAGTAATGGATTCCCGAGTGAGGTTTATGCTTACATTAAAATTTCCGACATTGATAGACACAGAGATGGGAATAAGTTTTACCATAATGCATTCTCAATCTCAACATTTGTCGGGTCCAACTTCAGTCCATCTTTCATAGTTCTGAAGACATGGATTGTAGTGTCATCAGAGCATAAAAAGGGATTGGCCACAGCAGAAGGATTAGCTGTAAACTGTGAAGTTTTATCTCACCTTCAAAAACATTTGGGCCGCCCCTTGCCTGTACCAGGCCTTTGGCCAATCAGGACGTATCATCCTGCACATTTCAGCTGCCTCCAAGGCCTTGTCTCCTTCACCCAAGTTAATCCAGCAAACGCTCCTATTTGAATGCAAGGCTACATCTTCAGGATCAAGCTTGGTTGCCTACAATGATGAATCACGCTGGCAAATGTCACTTACATACAGGATTGAACTTTTTGCTCACGCCTGTACACAAGACATTGATGGGCAGTCGTATCACTAGAATTAGGTGGTAAACTGGGTTTGGGCTATTGGAGACTCAAAATAAATATATAAAGGATGCAGACTTGGTTAAGTCATCCACTCAAGTTATAGCATTTTTCCTCTATATGAATTTATGAATTCATGATGAGTTATAATACTTTGCTGTCATTTTACAAAAGACATGTCGTGCATTCCATAAAAATACATGGGGTTTTACATGGTATTGCAGACTCTTCGCACGGGTAAGACTAGGTACCTATAATCCCTCTCCAGACCCCACCTTGTGTCGGAGTTTCTATGCACTAGGTCTATCCTTTATATATATTCAACACACTGGAGCGCAGTGGATCATTCAGTCTGACTTGGTTTTATGTACTACTAGTACTATACTCCCTACGTTCCCCTAGTTTTGTCCAAACAAAAGACTAATTAAGAACTAAAACTAGAAAGATTAAGGCTAAATAATCAGACATTTAACCTTTTCTATCATTAGAATAAAAAGGTTGAGTCACAGAGACAGGCCAAGGGAAAAGAAAATACTGTCTTAACTCATAACTACAATCATCTATATCTATACCAATATAAAAATACCCAAAGGGGCAGATCCAATTAATCTCGGCCATCAAATCATGTAAATCCAACGACCTAGACTGCTTCAATGTCGAGCGCTCAACACGTTTAGCGTGCAGTTAATTTCATGCCAAAAATAGTGCTAATCACATAATAACACGCAAATAATATCCTACTTAATATCTGCATGCACTTAATACACTTCCAAATTAACGTGCATTGCACGTACACATTGACTAATGACTAGAGGTCTCCCAGACTGTTTTCAGTGAAATGAAAATAACTAAAATCTTGTTTCCTCAATGGAGAAATATTCTGAAACAAAAGGAGTTGAAGCAAATTAACCAATTAAGTATTCAGTGAAAGCACCAACAGCACATCTAACTTTTGTGGAAGGAATTTAGTGAGTAGACAATAATCATGTCATGTTATTTGTGTTTAATATCTTTTTTTGATTGTCACAATGGAGTTTCGATCATAAACGGAAATATTAAAATCAACCTTTCAGAGATGAAGCAAATCACAGGGACAATTCCCAGATACTCGGTACAAGGTGAGACAAGCCAAGTACAGGTTAGTGAGATTTAGAACCTTTTACAAGAACATCACTTGCTGTATGCCTGTTAAACAACAACAATAGCTTCCTGTTTTGGTGTGGCTCTAGCTCTATTATCGAAGGAGGCAGGCCAAGGCACCAAGTTTTTTTTTTTTTTTGAACGTAAGGCCAAGGCACCAAGCTTTTTTTTTTTGAACGTAAGGCCAAGGCACCAAGCTGACCCAATGTGAGGAGCAAGAAGGTGTAGCTTGAGAAGGAACCAGATAAGATAATATCTCATTTTGATTCATATAGATTATGTTAGATCAGTCAGGGGGAACGTGGAACTATGTCATGCTCCTCATCCCAGGAACACAGGAACAATCTTGTCCTGGCCTTGTCAAAACCTTTCGCAAGTAGTGTACCCCGTTCCTTGATCACATTCTTCGACCACATCGGCTCAGGAAGTTGGTGACTGTGGGTTCGATTAAATTCTATTGATAGATTTGGCCATCGTATTAAGAGATTAGGCCTCATTTGGAATCATCTAAGCAATAACAAGTCCATGCACCACCTCTAGGCCATGGCAACACCCAGTGGACCATGGCTTCCCCTAATGACCATAACGTTTGCTACTGAAACCAAGACTGTAGCACTTATCCTTTACAGCACATGCACAGATTTACACTGTTAAATTAATAAAAATGTGGATGCACCAAAGGAATGAAAATATACTATTTGGATTTTTAAAGGAGATGCAAAATTCTGCAAACCATTCAACTAGTTCATAAACCACAATGATACATTAGGAGATTTTTTTTCCTTGCACTGATTAATTTGGAGCTGGTAAAAGAGCATAGTACAACACATACCATGTTGTAGAAATTTATTGCAGAAACATAATCTTTTCTCTTGTATGCCTTGTTTCCTTCTGATTTCAGATAAGCTGGCCCCATTTTGTACAATGGGTCGTCCTGAAACAGTCAAACTCAGAAGACCATGCAAACTGAGGCAACCACTTGAACTGAGAAAAGTATCAAAGTGATCCTTGGAGCGTATGTCAATTCAATGTTTTTCAGATTAGTCAATATATGTAAAATTAGGTGGGAAAAGAAAACACAAGGATCTTTTTAGTTGGGAAGACAAACATTTGAAACCATATCTTGTTCCCATTCTGCAAACTTTTATCCATAATGTGATCAATACCGATGAATGATTTGGTTCCAGAAAGAATAAAATAAATGTCTTGATGTGTCAATGGAATGGAACTTTTCAAATGGGTAATGACAGAGTTTGAAGATTAAATGAACAGCAACTTTTCAATTGAAATGGCTTATGTCAATTTGATTTCATCCACTCAATCCTATGGTGATATTCCAGTTATCCAATTGTGTTTGGAACAAACATGTGTTTAAACTTTGATATACTTGCTTCAAGTTAGGGATGCATCGAAGATTCTAAAGAACAGAAAATGCTCTAGTGCCTTTTGTCCCAAGTAAGTTGGGGTAGGCCGTTCTAGGGCAAGTATTAAGACATGATAATAATCTTAGATATGCCAAAAATTGTCGAATTCATACCTCCTCCTTTGGCACTGATTTGACATAAGCAAGTATCCCGTCAACACTCCAATCATGCACATATGGAATACGAGATGTCACCGGAAAAAGGATCTCAACATCTTTACGTCTATTGTTACGTGCAGCAATCTCTATTGGCAGTTGATCTCCCTATTAATATAAAGCAAAGACACATTTTACTTGAGGTAATGGGAGATTAACAAATACAAACATGTATAGTATAACCTCTACCGAAGGCTTCCTCAGTAAATCCAGTCGTTATACATTATAGTTCAAACAGATTTGAAGCACCTCTAAATATTTCTGCAACAAACAGTCCATCACACGGAACATCTGACGAAAATTGAACATTGCAAACAACACAAAGCTCACATTTCACTGCACTGATTTCACAATTACTTCTGCATACTTCAGGTGCACTAACTCTAGTCAGACATAATTCTATTTTGGACATACATGTAGTTAAACTTTTGAAATTTTAATTAAATTTCAAACATGAAAATTATATGTGAAGTTTTTCTCAAAATGAACTTCCAAAATATTATAACCAATTAACCATATTAGATTGTATTATTACATTACAATAGAAATTTAGTGGTCAAAATTTCATTTTGGACACATTCTCAATGTCCAAAACAGCAAGTATTTGTGACCAGAGGTCCTTAGTGACATGTTAGGATGCATGTTCAGTGAGAAATCAAAAAAATTGGCATCACATTTATGAGACAATCCATTTTGCTATTTATAATACAATAAATGAGTAAAAATTCATCTCTAAGGGAACTCCCACAGATAGACTGACAGATGTTGCATGCAGAATGCCACGGCTTGACATCATTATAACTACATAAGATTCAGAGGTATGGCAATATATTTCCACTCGCAGGCTCACGTGAGTCCCTAATTTGGGACCTACATTGCAGCCGGCCAGGTGCGCACCACCATGCGCACATGACCCATGCTAGCATTACGGCCAGTTTGCTGCTGTTTGCCTACTTAGCTTCCCACACTCATGACAAAGGATAAGATAATAGTTACATAAGATCAACCTTTCAACATATGTGCACTACAATCTCAACACAGAATATGAAGGAATGTGTAAAAATGTTATCAAGATTATATATCTCAAGCGTCAGAGCATCTCTAGCAGATCCCGCAACCCGCCACCCACAAAAATCGTTTATGGTAATCCCGGAAACGATTTTTGCAGGACGCCGGATGCGCAGCTAGAACAGATCCTGCAACCACCGATACCACATATTCAAACTGCTAGTTTGCGCTAAAACACAGATCACCGGAGTTCATCAAATATAGCATAGGGGAGTTCATCTACTACATACCATACGGGAGTTCAATACAAACCAAAATTAAACATCACACTAAACGGAAAGCATACTAGCATACTGCATATACTCATCACCGGAGTCGCCCTCGCCGCCGGAGTCGTCCTCGCGGGGCAAGGACTCGTTGCCATGGAGGGTGTGGTAAATGAGCGTGCCGGAGAGGGTCTGTTGGAGTTGGTACTCCTCGCGGAGCGCCGGGACGCGCGACCGCAGCTGCATCTCTGGTGGCGGCGGCCACCTTCGCCTCCCACCAGGCGTGCTCGGGCGCCCGGAGGCACTGGATGGCCGGATCGAAGATCCGCCCGAGGCGACGGAAGTTCGCCCACGCCGACGCTCCGGCGCTGCTCCCTGCGCCTTTCCGACACCGGAGGGCAGAGGGACAAACTTCCAGCCTCGTCGACGTTGCGCCGCTTGCGGCTGCCGCCACGACCGGCACCCGCGGACGCCATCTCCAGCAGCTTCTGATGGTTAAATGCGGCGCAAATCGCAGCCC
>NC_041386.1:621416552-621419824 GCF_002162155.2 Triticum dicoccoides
CCCTAAAATGCCCCGGCGCCCGCATATATGGAGGAATGGAGGGCGGTTTATGGGCCACCTGTAAAAGTTTTACTGGCCAGACCCTTTTTAGCAGACTTGTCTGGCCGTATTTTTGGATCCCGTAAAACGGACGGAAAAACACTTGGCCAGACATATACGGGAGCTGCTAGAGATGGTCTCACGGTGACATTCCTGTTGCAAATGCACTAAGATGCAACTATCCATTGGAGACCAAATATCAATGGTAACATCCGTTAGTTGAATCAAGAAATAGACCATCTTTCAGAAGTACCAATAGCAACAGCAATTAATTATATCGTAACACTTCCAGTGTGCAAACAATCATTCCATAGTGTGAAGAACATGCACAAACATGAGAAACTAAACCTTACATCATCGCGAACATCAGGATCAGCACCAGCCACAAGTAAAGGTTTGTAGAAATCAGTTAAACCATCATCCGCAGCGGCTATTAACGGGGTTAGCGGACCAACACCCTTCACATCAGCACCCGCCCAATACAGAAGAAATTAATAAGCATATTGGAAATAAGTGTGCCATAAATCAAACAATCTCAGAGAGCTTACTAGTCACTGAAGAAAACAAATTCCAACTGGATTAAGAAGGATGAACACTACCTTAATCAGAAGTTTCACACACTTCAGTGAGCGAACATGGATAGCAGCGATCAGGGGCGTATAATGTATAGCCATTGCCTTGTTACACTGTCAAGACAAACTAAGGAATTAATAGTGTCACACAATGAAAGTATGCAAGCATGTTGAGAAGAAGAAAAATTTCAGTTTGCTACCAGTCCTAAATAGAACTTAGGGTGGAAAATTTAAATGGTACGAAAACGAACAAAAATAGTTCAGCACTGAGTTCTACTTTTGAAAACTTGTCATCTCAATGCTACAAAACCAAATTTATCTAAAAAAAGGTAATAGACAAAACAACAAATGAAAAACATGTGCAACAATTATCAGCATGTTGTAAATATAGTAGATCAAACAATAACAAGGCACAAGCACAGAAAAGGAGCTTACATCTGCATGATGATCCAACAAGGTCTCCACAGCAGCATCATGCTTTCCAGTAATAGCAGCATGCAATGGTGTCCCACAGAAAGAAACGGAATTAACATCAGCTCCTTTTGAGAGCAAGACCTCTATCATTTCACACATTCCTGAATTGGAAATACAGATTATTAGACAAATAAATAGTAGAATTCTAATGGTATAGTGGCTAAAACAGTATCACAAGCCATAGTCGAATACCATTCAGATGTGCACCAAATGCTAATTCAGATTGAATATCTAATATTGAATCGTACTAGGATCCACATGCCTGAGACTCCCAATGGAACACCAATTTTATTTTTTACTAGTACATTAAGATAGATTAAGAGTATTTTAATTGTTACTCATGGACAACAATAATAAAGTCTTGTTTCGTTAGTGCTACTCAAAAACGCATAGCACTGGATCAAATGAAAACATGTAGCTTAGAAATAATTAATCTGAAAATGTAATCTCAATCTGTTCTATATGATGGAACTCTTTAATTTTATGGTTTCTGCCTTAATTAGGACTATCAAATTACTGATAGCATAACTTTCTTTAGATACAGCTCCCTTTTTGACAGAATGTATCAATACGGAACATGCAGAAATTATCTATTAGTTCATAGCTTACGACAAATAGTCCCACAAACATCATATTGTTGCAGTTGCACAAACAAGGGAACAATCAGAAATAGCATACGCATTCACTCCATTTATCATGTAAATCTTTCTAAATAGCTGAAGGACGCAAGCATAACTATGTGCAACCTAACTATATGACATGGGGCATTCCCTATCTTATACTATGCCCAATCTTTTTTACAGGTCCTATTTAGAACACATGCTGTCCAACATTTAGAAGTTTGACCACTACCATGTCGATAGCTACCATGGTTATATAAGAATTATATCGCTAGATTTGTCTTTATAAAAGCACAGTTTCATCGGTACATACCGCTACCATGTTAAATGAGTAGTAGTTAAAATGAAACTTCGAAGACTACAGAAAGTCAATAAAGACAAATAGAGAAGAATAGAGGTAGTAGTAAATTCCATAACCTGCAATCTGCCACAGTTTCATCGGTACATACCGCTACCATGTTAAATGAGTAGTAGTTAAAATGAAACTTCGAAGACTACAGAAAGTCAATAAAGACAAATAGAGAAGAATAGAGGTAGTAGTAAATTCCATAACCTGCAATCTGCCAAAATACATTGACAAGTAACAGTATGAACAAATAGAAATATGAAATACGTATGCACAGGGGGTACCTGCTCCAGCTGCCACATGTAGAGCGGTCATTCCGTGTTGACCACGCTTTTCTGGATCGGCATCATGATCAAGGAGATACCTCACAATATCCACATTCCGAGCACCAAGTGCATACGTCAGAGGTGTATCACCTATCGAAACCATCACAAAAGAAATTTGACAAATCATATGTTCTGAGTTCTGACCAAAAGAAGAAAATCCATATTAAGATTATTTGTATTTACTAAGAAACATCCGAAAGATCCACATAACAATCCACATCTGGATCCTCGCTGGATGTGGCCGTGAGCAGAGCACCATATCAGCGGTCAACGCGCCAAACCGAGCCAGGGGCTCCTCTGTATGAGACCACATCAACACTTGCTGGTGTTTGTTTGAACGGAAGGATTGAGCTGGCAGGTGGGTATTTTAACCCTACAGGTGGGTGGGGTTTTGCCAAAATTTCCCCCCAAATTGGCAACAAAATTAAAGCATCCATGCTTTACATTTTCATCCTACTGATTGTGCCGGTTTTGAACCACCGATTTCAATTTCTAGGCACGCTGGTGTTGTACATTTTGCGAAACCAGAGGAGGAGGCCGAGCAGAACAAAGCACCTTTGTCGTCTCCTGCATCGACGTTGACGCCAAGCTGCTCGACGAGGTAGACGCACAGCGGCATCCTCCCGTGGCGGGCGGCGGCGTGCAGCGGCCCGGATCCGCCGTCCCTGGCGGCCTCCACCGCCTCCCTGACGCGGCCCTTCCCGCCGTCCAGCGCGCTCGCGATGCCTGACGGAAAAAAAGTTCGCGCACAAATCAGAATCGAGCAGAAACAAACAGACGCGCAACCAACCAAGCGGGAAACTGGGACGGGGAAGGGAGGCGCGGGCGTACTCTTGAAGCGGCCGAGGTCGCCGTCGGCCGCCGCTGCTGCGGCCCTGCAGCTGCAGGGGGGGTT
>NC_041386.1:621419964-621425441 GCF_002162155.2 Triticum dicoccoides
CCGGAGGTGGGGGGCGGCGCCATGGCTGGCGGGTGGAGGTGGGTAGGGTTTTGGAGGCTTGGCGCGGCGGGAATGGGAGCGGGAGCGCGAGTGGGAAAATGGAGGAGGCGGGGCGGGCGGCGTGTCTATAAGAGGGAGGAGGTAAATGCTGAGATACACGACACAACACAGAAGAGTGGACCACAGCAACTGTAGCAGACTTACGACCGGCTAAAAAGTCTCCCCACAGTCCACATCGGGGCGCTTCTGAGGGCATCTCCAGCCGCATAAAAATCGCCTCCTGGGGACGAGTCGGCGATACAATCGACGCTGGGCTGGTTTTGCGCCCAGTCGTCGCCCCCAGCTCGCCCCCAGGCGTCGAAATCAGCCCACTTTGCAGTTCAATTTCGGCGAATAAAGGACCCATATAGACGAGAATAGGCCCATATTCGGCGTGGTTTCGCCATGTCTCGGCGTTCAATTATCAACACAATTATTTCTTATCACATGTTTCATCACAAAAAAATCAAATACTTTAACAAAATAGTACAACAACAAATAGTTCAATACAAATTAAATAGTTCAACAAATAAAAACTCGTATTTCATCACACAGCGTCCCCCTTGAGCCTCCATAGGTGCTCAATCTTTCTGCAGTTGATGATGCACATGTGGGTCTCGGATCTCCTGATGCATACTGAGATAGGCAGTTCAAGTTGCCGGTAGCTGGTGATCAACTTCGGCTAGAGGACCCTGCCTGTAGTATGGTTCAGTGTCAAACACTGGGTCTTCTTGCTCGCTCTCGATGATCATGTTGTGCAAGATGACACAGCAAGTCATAATCTCCCACATTTAATCTTTGGACCAGGTCTGAGCGGGGTACCGAACAACAGCAAATCGAGATTGGAGCACACCAAATGCCCGCTCGACATCCTTCCTGCAAGCCTCCTGAAGCTTCGCAAACCAGGCGTTCTTGCCTTCTGCCACAGGGTTTGAGATCGTCTTCACAAATGTTGACCATCTCGGATAGATGCCGTCAGCTAGATAGTACCCCTTGTTGTGTTGGTGCCCATTGATCTCGAAGTTCACCGGAGGAGAATGGCCCTCAACGAGCTTGGCAAAAACAGGAGAGCACTGCAGCACGTTGATGTCATTGTGAGTTCCTGACATACCAAAGAAGGAGTGCCAAATCCAGAGGTCCTGTGTGGCTATCGTCTCAAGCACCACACTGCAACCGTCTTTGGCGCCTTTGTACATCCCCTGCCAACCAAATGGGCAATTCTTCCATTTTCAATGCATGTAGTCGATGCTTCCAAGCATCCCAGGAAATCCTCTTGCTGCATTCTGGGCTAGAATCCGAGCAGTGTCTTCCGCATTGGGTGTTCTCAAGTATTGTGGCCCAAACACTGCCACCACTGCCCGACAGAACTTGTAGACACACTCTATGCTGGTGGACTCGGCCATGCGCCCATAGTCGTCGAGTGAATCACTGGGAGCTCCATATGCAAGCATCCTCATCGCTGTCGTGCACTTCTAGATGGAGGTGAATCCAAGAGCGCCCGTGCAATCCATCTTGCACTTGAAGTAGTTGTCGAACTCCCGGATGGAATTCACAATCCTGAGGAAGAGCTTTCAGCTCATCTGATAACGGCGCCGAAATGTTCTCTCACCATGAAGTGGAGCATCGGCGAAGTAGTCGGAGTAGAGCATGCAGTAGCCTTGGAGACGATGCCGGTTCTTTGCTTTCATCCGCCCCGGCGCCGAGCCACCTCGCCGTGGCTTTTCATTGCTCACCAGCAGCTGGGCGAGGGCGGCGAGCACCATGAGATGCTCTTCTTCCTGGATGTCGGCCGTGGCTTCCTCCTCCAGCAGCGCGGCAAGCTCTTCCTCCTCATCCGAATCCATCACCGAGGCAGGCGAAACGCCGAACACCTTGCACTCGGTGGGCGTATACCCGCCGTTAAACCGCGCCTCCGCGGCCGGAAATGCCCAGCTGCTGTGGGAGGGGCTACCGCGGCGAAGCGCTGCTATTTTCCGGCGGGGAATGGCTATCTAGCGGAGTAGGGCGGCGGCCCTCGCCGGGATATAGCTAGTGGTGGCCGAGGGCGCGGGGGGTGCGAGGCGAGTCGGGGGAAGAAAACCTTGAGTTTTCCCCTGTCGATGTGGGCCAGGCGTGCTTTTCCCTAGCGCCGGAGCCCCCAACTGCTCCCCAGCGCGTCGGGTTCGGCCTGGACCGCCAGGCGGAAAAAAGGTCCGAACCGGCGATTTTCGGCGTCCTGTGGGCGCGACTGGACCGTTTTTTCGGCCCCGGCGCCGAAAAAGTGGCCTGAGGGGCCCTGTTGGGGGCGCGGCTGGAGATGCCCTAAGGGCATGTACAATGGAAGCATCACCTTCCTAGTGCCTTAGCTCTTCCACGTAAGTAAAGATGGATGGGGCATTATTTAGTTTGTCAAACCCTCAACGCATGAAGCTGCCCCATCAAGCCAATGTATGACATATGCATCCTCTTTTTTCTGTACTTCAGGCCAACTCCACCGCGCGACCCTATCCTGTCCGCCCCCGTCCGTTTGGGGTAAAAGGGACAAAAAAAGCGGCCCAGCGCTCGGGAGCAAACAGACTTTTGTCCGCTTTGTGTCCGCTTCGACCCATCCCCGGCCCAAACTTGCGCCGGTTTTGGGGTGAAACGGACAGCGCGCGGACGGGCAAGACGCGCGCGCTTGTCCTCCCCAGGCCCGCCTGTCGGTGGGAGAAACCAAAAACCCCCCAACGGCCATTTGGCGCCATTTCCCCCAAACCCTCCCACGTCCCTCCCGCCCCCCCCTCTCTCCCCCGTCCATGGCCGACGCCCGACCGAGTTCCGGCGGCCTGGCCGTCGACCCGACCGCAAAGGTGAGGAAGAAGGCGGCAAAGAAGCCGCGGTCGGAGTACACGCCGGAGGAGATCGCCAAGTTGGACGCGGAATCGGCGAAGAGGAGGGAACGGAGAGCGGCCGTCAAGATGAATGCCGCCGCGGCCAAGTTCGCCGCCCAGCGCGAGGAGCTGGAGGCCACGCGGTGCAAGGCCGTTGCCGACGAGAAGGAGGACCTCGTCAACAAAGCGCACGCCATCCTCATGCTTGGCATGGGCCGTCCGGCGGGGTTCCATGCAGCGGCCGTCGGCCCGGCGAGCACAGGCTCGTCGGTCGCCCGGCCTACGCACTGCCAGTCGCCGACGTCACGCGCCGTGCCCATGTCGCCCGGCTTTCCTCCGCCCAGGCACGACGGCCAGACCCGTTTCTCGGCGTCGCCGGATGTGGGCTTGTTCGCGCCGTCCACACCACGCCCCGCGGCCGTCATCGACCTCAACGTGACGCCTGGGTCCAGCAGCGGCGGGCGGCCTTCCGTCGAGATGCAAAGAAAGCAGACGCGTGCACCGTTCACGGGCACCATGCCGGCCCTCCGCGTGTTGTTTGACGAAATGCCAACCTCAACACCGACGGTGGACGACCCCTTCTACAATCAGTACATGGAGGACGTGATCTTCCAGGGTGGGCATGGACGTGCTTACGACCCCGATGAGACCCAAAGTCAGGATGGCCGCGCCCAGTACATGCCCGATGAAGAGGCCGACGACCGTGCTGACTACGACCATGGTGATTCGTGGCATGAAGACGATGACATCTATGTCGAAGGTGAAGATGAAGATGAAGCCAATGATGTTGATATTAGTGGCGCTCCATTATTCATAGACGAGCTCACCCAAAGAGCGGAAGCACAAAAGAAGCGGAAGAGCATTCGCACCGGGTCATATACACAAGATGAGGACAAGTTGATTTGCCAATCTTGGATGGAGATTAGCCAAGATCCAAGGACCGGCGCGCAACAAAAGGGCATTGTTTTTTGGACGAGATGGAGGAGGCGGCCAAGAAGAGAAAGATAGACATGGAGGAGACGGCCCGGCAAAGGCAGCTCGACATGGAAGAGGCCGCCCGGCAAAGGCAGCTCGACATGGAAGAGGCCACCCGGCAAAGGCAGCTCGACATCGAGGCCGACAACGTCAAGGCCAGGCAGAGGCAGCTCAACATCGAGGCCACCAATGCCGCCACCAAAGCAAAGGAGGTGGCCCTAGCGATCATGAGCTTGGACTTGTCGAAGATGAGCGACAAGACGAGGGCCTGGTTCGAGGCCAAGCTGAAGGAGATGCTCGACGCCGAAGGCCTGAACTAGGTCGTCCGATCGGCGTGGCCGTTCTTTTTGGAGGCTGGCATGGGTGCCGCCCGCCCGCTGGGCCGCTGGCATGGGTGCCGGCGAAAAAACATTCATTTTGGAGGCCGGCTGTGTTGCCGGCAAGGACAACTATTCATTTTGGAGGCTGGCTGTGTTGCCGGCCGCTGGTTGTGTTGCCGGCGATGGTCGTGTAGGGCGCTGGCTTTGTTGCCGGCGTGATGAACTGGGGTCGTGAACTGGAGCTTGGCATTTGAAACGTCCCTTTTTTTTAAACTAGACGCGGACAGGATGATGCAAAAGGATGCATCCGCGCGCTGGGCGCACGGCCGCCGCATCCCAGGACAGGCCCGGACAGGACCCCAAATTCCTATCCAAAGAAACAAAAACCGAACAAAACGGACGTCCGTTTAGGATCGCGCGGTGAAGTTGGCCTCAGTGAACGTGGAGGGCTTGATCGCCCCAACTCCCTCCCTTTTCCCGTCTCTCTCTTACTTTTGTCAGCCAAGAGACTGCCTCCTCTGCAGGATCCCGTCTTGGTCTTCAGGCTACTAGTTGAGCTGAGTTGGACAATCAAGAGTGACATACAGGGCTGGGGCACCCGTCCACAGTGGAGCGTTGGGCATGCCCTGAAAGCCGCACACAACCTGACGCACTTTATAGCGGGCAAGGGAGTCATCAATGCGAGTTTTGTGGCACAAAACCCACGCGTCAATGATGATATTGATGTGCGGCGGTTGAGGAACCAGCTCCCATGCAAGGATTGCCAACAAGTGCACTGAACTCGTTGCGCATGGCAGCGAGCCAGCTGCAGTTGGGGTCGCGGACTGCACAACACATGGAGTGAGGAAGCGATGAGATGTCTGATGATGGATCGAGATGACGCAATGGCGAGGGTGTAGTCATCGACGTAGCACACGTTGGGTCAGAAGACACCAACATATGCGCAGGTGACCATGTGACGACCGGCAGATGGAGCGGGACAAGGTGGTATACTGGAAGAATATGCTTTGGAGTCCTCCGATCCATGAGGAACAATGTCACTTGAATCACCAAGACCCGTGGACAAGCGGGCAACACCAAAACCATTTTTTGTTGATCGAACGACGGTGCTTGAACTCATGGAGAGTGCGGAAAAGAGCCAAGACAGCAGAGCCATCCGACAAGGATTGGGCGATGCAGCTTGAAATGAGCGAAGGTGTGCCGGCAGAAAATGCTCGCGTGATGGATGATGAAGATTAGACGTTTGTACTTGAACCCGCTGATCGTGCCACTAGAGACACCGACAGAACAACGT
>NC_041386.1:621425755-621437057 GCF_002162155.2 Triticum dicoccoides
GAAAATAGGGTTTAGGGTTTTTCGTGAGGCAAAGCCTCTCCACGTCTTTCTATATATATAACAATCAGCATACAATTACATACGTACAGGGTACGTGTACATGAGACGCTAGACCTATTTTAACACCCCCCTCAATCTGAACTTCTACTCTGTACAAGGTTTAGATTGGTACTAAAATGGTCTAGCATCTGTCTGGTGGCTGGTTTAGTAAACACATCAGCCAGCTGATCATTAGAAGAAATGAATCTGACCTCAAGAGCTCCAGAAGCAACACGCTCACGCACAAAGTGAAAATCAATCTCGATGTGCTTGGTACGTGCATGGAAAACTGGGTTGGCAGTCAGATATGTGGCCCCTAAGTTATCACACCAGAGAACCGGAACACGCTGCTGAGACACTCCAAGCTCTTTGAGTAGTGACTCTACCCAGATGGCTTCAGCAGCTCCATTTGCCAAGGCTTTGTACTCGGCCTCTGTGCTCAACCTCGACACTGTTGGTTGTTTCTTTGAACTCCAGGAAATGAGGTTCGGTCCAACGAATATGGCGAAACCTCCAGTTGAACGACGATCATCCGGACAATCTGCCCAATCCGCATCAGTGAAGATACTAATGCTAGTAGAGACAGCCTTGCGAAATTTCAGCCCTGTGTGCAACGTTCCTTTCACATAGCGTAAAATCCGCTTAACAACTTCCCAGTGAGCATCAGTGGGCTGTGAGAGAAACTGACACACCTTGTTCACTGCAAATGAAATATCCGGACGGGTGAGTGTTAAATACTGCAGTCCACCAACAACACTGCGATACCGGAAAGAATCATCGGCACTAAGAGGCCGTCCAGACACTCGTGCAAGCTGCTCGGAAGTAGATAACGGTGTGGAAGTAGGCTTACAATTCTCCATGCTCACACGGTGTAAAAGATCCAAGGCATACTTCCGTTGAGTCAATGTCATCCCCCCTGAATTGTACGACGCTTCCAGACCAAGAAAATACTCCAACGGCCCAAGGTCCTTGATAGGAAAACTGGCAGCGAGGGCATGAACAAGACCATCAACCGCACGTGGAGAAGATCCGGCAATGACAATGTCATCCACATAGACAAGCATATAGATCTGAACATCACGATAGCAGAAGAAAAACAGAGATGTATCTGCTTTGGAGGAGGAAAATCCCAAAGCGAGAAGACGAGCACTGAGCCGAGCATACCAGGCACGAGGGTACTGCTTGAGTCCATAGAGCGCTCGCTGAAGCTTGCACACATGCGAGGGAAAACGAGCATCCTCGAAACCAGGTGGCTGCTGCATATAGACGTCCTCAGAGAGATACCCATGAAGGAAAGCATTGCTGACATCAATCTGCCGAAGACTCCAACCACGAGAAACAGCGAAGGCAAGAACCAAACGAACGGTAGCCGGCTTGACAACCGGACTGAAGGTATCACCATAGTCAATGCCAAGCTGCTGTGTGAAACCACGAGCGACCAGACGAGCTTTGTACTTATCCACAGAGCCATCCGGACGATGCTTGGTCTTGAAGATCCATTTGCTCCCAACAACATTAACACCGCGCGGCCGAGGCACAAGAACCCAAGTCTTGTTGTGATGCAGAGCAGTGAGCTCATCAACCATCGCGGTACGCCAGGCAGTCTCACGGAGAGCATCACGATGAGAGACAGGCACCGCAAGAAACGCACGGCGACGGGGATCATAGCGGATTGTCCCGTCAGTAGGAACAAGAGCACGACGAGTATGATCGCGGGTGCGGGTAACCATGGTGTGTGCAGGAGCAGCTGGGGGCGTCGCGGTCGAGGGAGCGGGACTCCCCTCGACAGAGGGCGACGCGAGCTGCGGTGGCGATGGCGGAGCATCATCCTCGAGCACCGGGGCGGGGGACACCACGTCACCGCGCAGCAAGGAGGCCGCAGAGGAGCCGGGCGAAGCGGCCGGGTCCGTGGACGGGCCGGTCGAGCCGGGCGAGGCGGTAGCCGATGGGCCAGCCAGGCCGGGCGAGGCGATGACTGAGCCGGGCGACGCGGGAGCCGATCGGGGAGACGTGCATGTCCCATGCACGTCGATCGCCAAGGAGGGCTGCGCGACGGCCACGTGAGGGCGGCGGGCAGAGGGCGTGCATGCGCCATGCATGTTGGACGCGGGAGAGGGCGGAGCCGAAGAATCCTGCACAGAAGCAACAGGGCCTGGAACAGGCGTGTCAGTAGACAAATAGGACAAGTCGTATTTGCGCATACGGTCACCCGTGGCCGGTTCAGTGGGAGGAAAAGAGAGAACATCAGCCAAAGAAGAGACATTAACAGTGACCCCGGGAGTGGCATAGGGAAAGACAGACTCGTCAAAAACAACATCACGGGAGATGTAGATACGTCCCGTGGAACGATCAAGACACTTGTATCCCTTATGCATCGGACTATAGCCCAAGAAAACACACATGGTGGATCGGAAAGCAAGTTTGTGTGCATTATATTTACGCAAACTAGGCCAGCAGACGCACCCAAAAGTGCGAAGAAACTTATAATCAGGGTGCACCTTAAGGAGTCGATATATGGGTGTATCTTGTTGAAGAACAGGTGTAGGCATGCGATTAATGAGATAGCATGCCGTAAGAAAAGCCTCATCCTAAAAACGCAATGGGACAGAAGAATGAGCCAACAAAGCAAGGCCTGTTTTAACAAGATGACGGTGTTTGCGTTCAGCAATGCCGTTCTGCTGAGACGTGTGCGGGTAAGACACACGATGAGAGATGCCAGTGCGCTGGAAATAACGATGCAACCGGTGATACTCACCACCCCAGTCGGACTGCACAGCTATGATTTTAGTGTGGAGAAGACGCTCAACATGAGCCTGAAAGGCATAAAATACTTGCTCAACGTCAGACTTATGCTTAACGAGATAAATCCAAGAGAAGCGAGAGTAATCGTCAATAAAGCTCACATAATATTTATAACCTCCGGAAGAAGCAATAGCTGGCCCCCAAACATCAGAATGAATTAACTCAAGAGGCATAGTGGAAACATGATGTGATAAATGATAAGGCAATTGTCGACTTTTAGCACGCTGACAAGCATCACACACGGAAGGCTGACGTTCAGAAGAACACACTAAATCATTATTCCTAACAATGTTTTGAACAATATTATTCGAGGGATGACCGAGACGCTGATGCCACTGGGACGGGGTGGTCTTGACGCTGAGGGATGCTTGGCGGGTGGAGGATGACGACGCGCGACCAAACGGGATGGGGTAGAGTCCACCATGACATCTACCGTGAAGAAGGATTTTCTTCGTGACCGTGTCCTTGACAAGGAAAAAGAAACGGTGAAATTCCACAAAGACATCATTATCAAGGACGAGACAATAAACGGAGAGAAGATTTTGATGAATGTGTGGTAGACGAAGAATATTGCGTAAACGAAGGGATGAACCGGGTATAGTGGAATGACCAATATGCGAAATAGACAAACCTGCACCATTTGCCACTTGCACTTGATCCTTCCCGCCGTAGCGCTCGTGGAAGTGCATACGATCAAGATCATTCGTCAGGTGGTCCGACGCACTGGTGTCCAGAATCCAGTGCGGCGGCTCATGGGAGGAGGATGTGGACGCGGAGTTGCCGGCGCGGTGGTCATGGTCATAGCGGCTGCGACAGTCGCCGGCCTCATGACCCCAATTCTTGCATATGTGGCACCGGGGACGCCAGCGGCGGTTGCGACCACCCCCGTTGCCACCTCCGTTTCCTCCTCCATTGCGGCCATTGCCGCCGTTGTTGTTGTTACGACTAGAGGCGTTGCCCTGGCCGTTGCCATAGCCGCCCGAGCCGGGCAGGAGGGAACCGGCGGAGGGGCGGCCGCCGCTCGGGCGGCCAGAATCGGAGGCTCGGCCGGAAGTGTTGGTGTAGACCGGCCGAGACGCGGCGTTGGCGGAGGACTGCCAATCCTCGTGCTCAGACTGCTGCTGCTGAAGGGCCTCGTAGTGGAGAACACTGGAGTAGAACGCGGGGAACGTGATTGGCACGCCCGCGAAGTTCATGGAGGCGGCGATGGGGTTGAACGCCGAACTGAGCCCTGTCAGCATGTAGTCGATGATCTCATCATCACGAAGAGGAGAGCCGGTGGCGGCCATCGAGTCAGCGAGGGCCTTGACCTTCTGCATATACTCGCCGGCGGGACGATCTCCCTTGCGCAGCGCCTGAATATGGTGCCGGAGGTTGCGCACGCCGGCACTGTTCTCGGCGGCGAACATGGTGTGCACGGCCGCCCAGGCGGCGGCGGCCGACCTGCAGCCAATGAGCTGCGGGGAGATCTCCACACTCATCGAGCCGAGGAGATGCCCGAGAACCTTCTGATCCAGCATCCACCATTGCTCGTAGTTGGGGTTGGACACGGTGCGGGCGGCCTCGCCGGTGCCTGTCGTCACGGTCGGCGGCGGCGCAGTGGCCGAGCCGTCGAGGAAGCCGTGGAGGCGAACTCCGGCGAAGTTGGGGAGGGCAAGAGCCCTCCAGAGCATGAAGTTGTTGCGGTCAAGCGAGACCGCGATGGGCGGAAGGACCGGGGTGGGAGCTGTCGCGGCGGGTGGGGCGATGACGGGGGCGATCGGGACGAGCGCGGAATGGGTGGTGAGCGTGAGCGCAGAGGAGGGGGTCGTCGTGGGTGCCGGCGTGGTGGACATCGCGGCGGCCGTGAGGAAACTGCGGTGGCGGCGGGAGGAGAGGCGGCGGCGGCTAGGGTAGGCTCTAATACCAAGTTAGAAAATAGGGTTTAGGGTTTTTCGTGGGGCAAAACCTCTCCACGTCTTTTTATATATATAACAATCAGCATACAATTACATACGTACAGGGTACGTGTACATGAGACGCTAGGCCTATTTTAACAGGGGGTAGGTGCTAGCGCCACGTTAGTAGTAGAGAAGGGGAACACGGCCTCGTTGAAATGGACATGTTGGTACTTCAGAACATGTCGATGAGCGCATCGAAGCAGCGGTAGCCATGGTGATTGGCCGGATAACCGAGGAAAACACACCTGGTCGAGCGAGGAGTGAGTTTGTTGTGGGTTGGGGACACAATGTTGGGGTAGCACAGTCACTCGAAGATGCGCAAGATGGAGCAGTCGAGTGTGGTGCCATGGAGGAGCTCCTGCAGTGTGACCGGCCATCGATTAAGAAGAAAGGTGCCGGTGTTGAGCACCTCGGCCCAGAACCGCAGCAACATGTGGCGTGGAAGAGTAGTGATCATACGCTGACATTCGGAATGCGGAGGGGTAGCGGTAGAAATTATAGAAGCACAGTTTTTTTGTTGAGGTGGTACAGAAGCACACCTAGGAATGAAGCATGAGCACGCAAGGTTTGTGATAATCGATTCGGAAATTTAGCACTATGGTCCAAGAAGGGAAGAAATAAGACCTTTCTCTGTTGGCTACTAGGCCTCAATGGACCGCGTGTAGGAAGGAGGAAATTAGAAGCTCGTATATCGTCTCTGAACGTAGTAAGGGAATCTCTAGCACACCCCTTGTATCATGTCGAACCGTAAAATAACTGCCAGTTTACGGTATTACGTGAAAAAAGTGGTCTGAACAAAAACCTTATCAGACCGCGGCCTGTAAAAAAATTTGCGGGGCGCAACAAATTTTCGCCCTTCATCTTTAGATACACGGGGTGGGAGGCCGACCCAAGCTTGACCCCTATCGGCGGTGATATTTGGCGGGAGGGACATTTCTGCACGGCAGTTCCCGCTTCCCCTTCCCTTCACCGCCATTGATCTCCCTCCGCCCGCTCCAGACCACCTTCCCCAGCTTTGTATCGCCGCTATGGAAGATTCCCAACATTCGCCCCTCACCATGGATGTCATCCATGCGCCAACCCCTCCGACAGATCTTGTCGCTGTCCATGTCGCACCCGACGCCGTTCAAGGCTCCACCGCGCAAGCCCACAAGTGGCAGGGCAACGTCGTCGTCCAGGGCTTCGCTCCCGCAACTCCCGTTGGGAAGGCACGCGCACCCGCTGCGAATCTGGTCCGGCCCGCGCCGGTGAAGAAAGGCATAGTTTCAGGTGTGAAACGCAAGAAGGTCACCGCAAGAGCTACCCCACCAACACCTCCCCCGATTACCCCAGCAAGAGCTACCCCGAGGATGCCCGCCGTCGCTCCCGAGGTGTTCGGCGAAATGGGCGCAAGGTATGATACTTCGATTTCTTCTAGTTGTTTCACTTTTCACCATTGCACTTGTTCATGACTTGTTGAGCAAAATTGTAGCGCCGGTTTGCATGATGCGACTGCCAAGCTTGTGCACTTGTTGGACGACAACACCATCGACATCGATCAAGCCCTGATTGGTAATTACAGTTACCATGAGATGGGTGGTGGCGTGCACGGTCACGATGAGGAAGAAGATGAGGTGGAGGAGGTTGAGGAGGGGGTGTTCGACCAAGTGCAAGCAAAAAGTGCGCGCAAGATCGAAGAACTACACACAATTGGAAGACCAAATCTTGATCAAGGCATGGGAATCTTGATGCATGCACCGGCACTGACCAAACTGCCAAGCGGTATTGGCAAAGGATAGAGGATCAGTTCTTCCACATGATGACAAAGTATCTCAACAGGACCCCACACACCTTTAGGTCACTCCAAGGTCGTTGGGACGTGATCAAGCCGATTTGTAGCCGTTGGGCTGCTTGCTTGGAGCAAGTCCATAATGCACCTCCAAGTGGTACCGTTGAATCTGATTATGCGAGTTTGTTTTCATGTCCCAAGTTGTGCAAATCATTTGTAGCCGTCGGGGTGGTTTCATAATTTGACAAGTCATTTAAACTAGAGCATTGTTGGAAATTTCTTCAAAATTGCAAGAAGTGAAAGTTGATTGAGAAAGAATCCCCACCGAAGAGAGGTGCACTCACCAAGATGGATGATGATGATGGCCCAAGAAACAATAACAGGCCCAATGAAAACAAGAAGGCCAAGGACAAGATCAACAGGGAAGCGGAGGCATCAAGCTTGCGGGACAAGATAGATGCCATGGTGCAATCAAATGAGTTGATGGTGGCCAAGACATTGGAGGCAAAGAAGGAGTTGGCCGAGAAGAAGGCACAAGAGAAGCAAGAAAAGTGGCAATTACTCAAGGAAGAGGGGTTGAGCAAGGCCGCCATTGAGAAGAGAAAAGCCCTTGCCGCGGAGAACAAGGCCTTGGCCAAGCTTCTTGCCGAGGAGAACAAGATCATGCCTTTGAACCACAATGACATGGACGACCTCACCAAAGAATGGCATGATATGTCAAGGAGAGAGATCTTGAAGAGAAGGATGCTAGCGGTGACGGGTGATGGCTTCGGTGCCAGTGGGGGAATCGGTGGCGGTGGTGGAGAGCGATGATGTTGATGATGATGGTCATGGAGGTGGTGGTGGCTTCGGTGGCGGTGGTGGAGAGCGATGACGATGATGAAGATGGTGACAGAGGTGGTGGTGGCTTTTGCATGAGGTTCTTTTGTGTTATGATTGAAAACTATGCTTAATTTCCGTGCAAATTACGTTTGATTATTTGAATTTGAAGCCAATCAATGGAAATGTGGTCAAATTGTCTAATTTGATTTTTTTGGTTTGCAGGCTGGCGCGGGCTGCGGCCGAACAGTTTCGCTTTGCGGGGTTTGTTCGGCGAATATTTTGTTTTACAGTTCTCCTTTGTTGGGCCTTCTGCGAATATTCTGTTTTACAGTTCCGCTTTGCGGGGTCTATTCGGCCGTTGCCCACGCCAGCCAGCAAAACATGTTTTTCACGAACTGTAAACGCTAAGGGTTTGATAAGGGGTCAGCTAGAGATGCTCTAATATCGACTCCGTAAATTCTTCCATACGCAGCCGCAAAGCAAGAACCTCGAGCGGCGACGATGCGGACAGGCTCTCTTCTCCGTCTCCGGCGATGAAGACGTGAGCAGTGACGCGAGGGCACTCCTCCTCCTCCGGCGACGAAGCGGCGACACTAGCCCGCGGTTCCTCGATCGCGATTCCCACCCACTCTAGGTCAGCCTCTCGGCCGCCGTCATCCTCGATCGTCTGCCTCGCTCGTCGAGTTAGGGACTTAACACAGTAGGTTTGGCGTGTATTACTTATGTTCCGAAATATAAGTCATCAGGGGAGTTCAGTTTACACTTTCTCAGCGAGTTATATTTAGGAACGGAGGGAGTAGGTATGTTGGCGCGGAACAGGCGGTGGCACGTCACTTTAGCTACATTTCAGTCAGCTGACTTTTCACTTTGTGGTCAATCGATTTTCTGTTTGTTGGATGTGCTTTGAGATGTGTGTTGTTTTCATTTTCTGCTGTTTAATTTTGTTGTTGGGTTTGGCTGTGTGAAATCGATTGACCCCTATTTTGGGTCAGTCGAATTGCTTCTTGGGATCGTTTTTGTTTTTCTGGGTTGCGTCTTTCTTTTTTCTTTTTTACCTTTTTGTTATTGGTTATTTTTTGGTTTTGTTGGTTTTTGGCTGCATGTAATTATATACATACAAATACTATATAATATGTGACCAAATTTCGTAATTATATGATTATTTTTGCATATTACGATAAAGTTCAACTTCGGTGCAAAGTTGTGCCCAAGTTTTTTTAAAATTTTCTCTCTTCTTAAAGGAAATATCAATGCCACTAATTCATTCCATTTAAAAAAATATTATTTTGATATTGTTTGTCTTTATTTCATTTCATTCTACTTTAAGGTTAATACCAATGCCACTATTCATTTGTTCTGAGATTTTGTTTTTGCAAAAGTTCCACTTTTATATGCTTATTATTGCATATTTTAAAAAGCGCAACTTTTATGTATATTTCGTGCAAATTTTGTCAGAGTTTGTTATAGATTCTTTTTACCATTTTCTTTGTTCTTAAATGGTAATACCAATGCCTCATATTCATTCTTTCTTTTGTGGGTATCTTTGCTTTATTTTTTATTCTAGTTTTTTGTTTTTTGTTGATTTTTACTTTTTCTTTATGCGTTTTTTGGATGTTGAGTGTGTGTAAATATATGCACACACGTACTACATGTATACATTATATTAGTGTCTGGAATTTCACCACTATATGTTCTTCCTACATATTATAAAAACTACAATTTTTGTACTAATCTTGACGAAATTTTAGTTTTAAGTTTTTATTTCACTTCTCTATTATTTAAGGGTAATACAAATGGCACTAATTCATTTCTTCTTTGAAACTTATTTTCTATGTAAATTCTACTAGTATATGTTAGTTCTTGCATAGCTATAAAAAGTGCAATTTATGTGTAAATTATGTGCAAATTTGATCATGATTTAATTTTTCATTCCTTTCTTCTTAAAGGGTGGTACCAATGCTACTACTACATTTTTTTTAGAAAATGTTATATTTTTGTGTGTTTAAATAAGTATACACACAAGTATTATACAACATGTGTGTAAATTGTAGTAGAGTGCGAAATTGCAATATTATATGTTCTTTGCTTGCATATTACTAAAAGTGTAATTTTAGGGCAAACTTGTGTGCAAATTTTTCCTCTTTTTCTTTTTTCTTAAAGGGTTTCATTCTTCCATAGAAAACTTCATTATTTTGATTATTTTATTTTTATTTTTAGTTTATTACACTTTCTTCTTTAGAGGCAATACCATCATTCCACTATTTATATTTTTTTTGTTGTGTATAGCACATCGTAAAAAATGATATATGTATTGTATGCACTAACAATTGCGCTGAGTATAGCACATCGTGTTGTCGTTCGGATAATGGTTGTGACGGGTATTTTACTTGTGATTAATTACATGCTAATGGCCGGTGCTTAATTCCGGCTGTGCATGCATGTGTCCCACCCAGGGATCGATATGTGGGCAGCAAATCGACTGAAATAAAATTTGTGGTCAGTCGATTGACACAAATTTTGTTTCAGTTGACTGATCTATAGCCTGTCCCGTGGCACGTGGGTCGCCCACCCCCCCTCACTCTCCTATCGCCCTCTGTGCTCTGGTTTCCTATCGCCCTCTGTGCTCTGGTTTGCTGTCTGTACTCTGCTATTGCCCTCTGCGCTCTGCTCTGCTCCATTACTCTGCTATCGCGGCTCCCGGCGGGTTGCAAAATGGATGGGTGGATGCTTCAGCTTCACCGCACGGCTCCCGGCCACCTCTGGACTCCAACTGCAACCATGAACGGAAGGTTCATTTCAAATGATAGCAGAGTATTTTTGCTAAATGTCCGCCATGGGTGTAACGAGATTTCCGTGATTCTGTTTGCGCAGGCTGATACGAACTTATATCTGAATTATAGTACTATTTGATGAACGAGGACATGAACATGGGTATTTTTTAGAAAAGGAGGACGACCCCGGCCTCTGCATCTGGATGATGCATACAGCCATACATGAACATGGGTATATGATACCTTTATGGTTTAGATATACATACTGAATCGTCTCCCTCTCCTGATTGAGAGTGCGCCTTGATATTTTGTTACTTGTTTCTTTTTCCCCGGAACAAGTGCATCCTTGTTTATTTCTTTCTGGGATTTTTTTGCTGAAAGAGCTTTTCGAACTTTTGAGGACAAGTCCAGCGCCATTAATCAAGAGCTTTTTTACGGTACCCTATACTGCTGAAGCAGGATGGACCAGTATAACTAAATCTGACCATTGAATTCTTGAGGGTAGGATAGGCATCAAAATTAAGGGCGACATGTTTTATTTTTGCCACGGGCCTAGGTTTCAGCCCATTTTGTACGCACACGACACACCCAGTCATTCGCCTCCTTCTCCCTGCCGCCGCCGCCAGTCGCCGCCCCTGCCGGCGCCGCCAGTCGCTGCCGCTCGCCTCCTTCTCCCTGCCGTGGGCGCCGCCGGCAGTCGCTGCCACTCTCCCACGCACAGCCCTGCTCCTGCGGCCACGCCACCCCGCCAGTCGCCGCCGCTCGCCTCCTTCTCCCTGCCGTGGGCGCCGCCGCCAGTCGCTGCCACTCTCCCACGCACAGCCCTGCTCCTGCGGCCGCGCCACCCTAGTCGACGAAGCTGCTTCCGCCCTTGTATATCCACGCTCGCCGTCGTGGACCTCTGCGGCGCGTCCCTGTATCTGGACGTGGTAAGGATTACTCTTGTGAACACTAAAGTAGAATTGGCATGTCTTCAGTTCATAGACAAATCATGTTGAGTAGTGCTGCAGGATGGAAAAAATCACAGTTAATTTGATCTTGCATGATGGGGAAAATCAGAGTTAATTAGATCCTGCAGTGCATGCTCGTCAAAAGAAATGTTCTTACGGAATGCATTGTCATCTGGTACATGGTGTTTATCAGTGGGTAATTTGTGCTGG